>NW_007738104.1:6289-11408 GCF_000696425.1 Galeopterus variegatus
CCTTAGGATTTTGAACATCTTTTTTTCTCTACTTAGCATTTATGTCTCTGTCTATATTTTTTTCTGGCTAAGTCTTTTCCTCCTTTACGTGTCAGGTTCAATGGCACCTCCACAGAGATGTCCTTCTTACTTATGCTATGTAAACTGAGTCTAGGATTGATTCCCCTATTATACAGCTAATTAGCAGAATAATTTATTTAAATCCTTGTCTACCACTAGATTGAAAGCTGCATAAAAGCAAAGGTTGCTTTATCACTTACTGCGATTTTAGTTGATCCTCCTTTTGGATGAATGAATAAGTGAAAGAAAAATTAAATAAATGAAAAAAAGCATTACTAAAGCAAATCACAACTGTGGGCTTAATTGTTTAACAAAGTGCAGGTGTAGAGGCTGAAATGGTCCTTTGCACAAAGTCCTTCCTGTCACTCACCATAACGTTGAGGTAATGGCTTATCTGAGGAGCTCATCCCATATGCCACCCTGATGAGCTTTGCCTATGACCCTCTTACCCTTTTGATCACTGAAGAAATCTGACCTGTCCCTTTGCTTCCTGCCCACCATCTTTTCTCCAGCTTGCCTGTGTCCTTCTCCCTTCACTGTCTTACTCTGGCTGGGGATTTTAGGTACTGCTGGCAGGCTGTTCCCTGCTTCCTACATATGCACTAAATGTTATGATAGAGGGGTTTTTCTTGGAAAAATTAAAAAGAAACTTAAGGAAATATGTGCAGGGAAATGAAGCCCTTCTGCCTACTTGGAATCCCCATAAAGCCACTTTGGGATGGAGCTCCAGTGCCCCCTGAGCCACAGCCCCGCAACCACTTCACAGACCCAACAACGACGCTGCCAGCCTCAGCAAGGGGCACCGGCCTCTGCCAGAGGGATCTGGGTTGTTTCCATGCCGTGAGTCAAGCTGGGCAGACAAACCCTGCTGAAAGCAGCTATAACTTGGGGATTGTGAAGGTCTCCTGCAGAGAGGCACTAACAGTTTATAAGAGAGAAAAATTGATAAACCCCTGGGTATCATTTTTTGTTTTCATTTCACTTGGGGGCCAGCTGTGAAAGGGAAATGACTGTAAACAGCCTATTAGTAAAATTGCTTTAGTGAAAATACCGTGAGGGAAAGTCACAGTGATTGTTACGTCAGCCAGGGCTCCCTGCCTCGCTCTGAAAGGCAAAAGAAATGGAATAAAGCCCCAAGGTGCACCTGTCTTGCCAAAAACAAAACAAGGCAACATCCAGTGTTTGCGGGGAGGGGGTTGGTGAGTGTGTATGGACCATAATGGCTCCAGAAAGTGGCAATACTTCTAGGTCTCCCATGATGTGGCTTGGATGAGACCAGCTCTCTGCCACCAGGCCTACCTTCTCTTCATTTGGTACCTTTACCAAGCATTTACTAAGGGCACAGCATACAGAGAAAAGAAGATTGTGTGCAGACCTATGTGATGTTAGACAGGACATTACAATGGCAAGCAGGGTCCACAGATCCAACCAAGTCCTTTAGGGAAGCATCAGAGAGAAGGTGCACCCTGGTCTGAGCTGTTCAGTGAAGAAAACATGAAGAACGTAGCTTCTGAACAGAATCTTGAAATGGGGGGGGAGGAGGAAGGAGAGAGAAGACGATGCTGCATAGGAGAGGGGCTGAGACTGGAGGCTTCAGGGAGGTAAGTCCCTATGGGGCCAGGAAGTCATTCTAAGCTCAGCTTGCCAATGGCATGTCAACATGTGAACCCGAATATAAAGCAAATCTAAAGGATTAAAAAAATAAAACTTGTAGTATCAGCAGACCTGCCTCTGAAGTCTTAGTATTCCTCCGTTGGGTTCCCAGGAGGATGTGGCAGCCATGGGGAAAATGTCTGTGGTTGGAGAAAGCGGCTTCAGCGTCCATCGGCGCTGTGGGGCCCTGGCTTCCCCTTTGTCTGTCCCTCCCTGTAGCTGGGTAAAAGAAAGCTCCCTCTTGCTGCCGACCCTCCCCAGGGGGCTTCTCAGAAGTCATTCAAAACCCAAGGCCCCGTGGGGACCCTGGAGACCACTGGAGCCCTCCTGAGGTCACAGTGATGCCTCGGTCTCTTTGGCTGGATTTCGGCCCCAGTACCTCAGGTCCCAGGGAGCCTGGCATGACCTCGTGGAGGATTTGTTTATTAACTGTTCTGTTAAAGTTCCATTCATTTATTTAAATAAACAACTCAGATCTCTGTTCCTAACTCAAGGCTCTCCCCCGGCAGCCTTAAATCAGAGGAAGCTTCTGTTATACTTTATGACTTTAGTCTGCAAATTTGAGTTAAAAGGAGAGAGCAGCCAAGACCTCAGTGGCAGCACGGGGCAAGTTCAGCTAAAAGTCGGGGTTTGCACCCCAAATCCTACCAGTGCTTTCATTCTGCAAACCTTTTGTTGTCAGAGCTGCAGGAGGCAGAAGAGAACACCCGGCATCTAGGAATAACCGTTTTGAATGAGTTTTTGTTGAGGTTCGAGGTGGTGAGAGCTAGGGGAGGCCAGCCTCTAGATAAACTTAGCTGTGACACTGGGCAGTCACTGTACACCTCTCGCCTTCCGTTTCTTCTTTTGGTGACCTTTAGGAACAGAGCAAGACAATCTTTATGTTCTTTTTAATTCTGAGATTCTGTGGCTCCGTGACCTACGTGGTGACTGTGACACAGCTGGTAACTGGAAGCTGGATGTGTACTGCCTAGCCGAGTTCTGACTTCGGAGCAAAAGGGGGAAGACACTGTCTAAGGGGCTATAGGATGGGACGACATCACCTTTCCAACCACAAATCATTTTACTGTAAACTGAGGGGACAGAGAGAAGGTTGTCACATTTGAGAGCAGGTAAAACACACAGAATGTAGGTCTTAGGATTTTTTGCACAGGCAAGGGTGAAGATCAGGATAATTCCCAGATTTCTGGCTTGTTGGCACCAAGATTAAAAAAAAAAAATGCTAAAGAAGGAACAGGTTTAGGTGATTAAGATAATTAACCCGTTTGGGACATATAGAAGACCTTCATTTTGTTTTTAAGAGTGGGATAGAATCTTAAAGGACACTCTAAATCTTTATTAAAATTTAATACTTAAAGAAACATATATTCTTATTATAAAAATAATACACGCAGAAAAATGGAAATACACAGAAAAGCACAAAGGAAGATAATTTGCAATAAATTGCCCCTAATTCTACCACCCATAGATAATCACTGTTTACAATTTAGTTTATAATTTACATATATATATATATATCCAGTATGGTCAAGCCATGAATAGTGGTTTATGGCATGCCTATATATATAATGCAGATTTTAATATATGATATATGTAATATATATATATTATGTACTTTTTTTCTATTTTTAAACATTTTCCAGTGCCACTATAGTTTTTAATGATAGCATATTATTCCTTCTGAAATTTTGGGTTGTTTCCATTTTTTTTTTCCTTTTTCTTTTTTGGTGGCTGACCAGTATGGGGGTCCAAACCCTTGGTGTTATAACACTGTGCTCTAACCAACTGAGCCAACCGGCCAGACCCATTTTTTTTTTCTATATTAACAAATACTGTACAAATATACTTATAGCTAAGTCCTTAGTCCATTAACTTCAAAAATATAAATTATTAGAAGAAAAATTTTGGGGTAAAAATAGGTGAATATTTTTAGAGGTTTTATACATATTGCACATGTTGTCAAAATACTTTTTAAAAATTGAACCAACTTTTGCCCCCAGAAACACTATATAATGTACATTTTTCTCTATTCTTGTAGACATTGGAAAATGTATTTTTTTAATGATTATCAGTCAATTTTGCTACTAGATATTGAATAATATCATACTCTTTAAAATATAGTTATTGGCCATGTGCATTTCTTCTTTTGTAAGTTGTATGTTCATGCTCTTTTCTCTTTTTATTTTAGGTTGCTTATCTTTTATGGATCTTTCAGAGCTCTTTATGTACTATGAATTTAATCTCCTTTGTCTTGATTTGCTCATGGTGTTTTGTGACATATTTTGTAACTGTTCCTATTGGATCATATATCTTTTCACTTATACTTCTGGCTTTACTTTTATGTGTATATAAATATCCCCTTTGTCCTAAATTATGTAAAGATATTTTTTCTAATTTTTTTAGGTTGCTCTTTTAATATTTTTATTTATAATCCATTTAGACTTCTTATTGCTCTAGAGTAATAATTCTTACAGTGATAAGCTAACATTTGGTGAATAACATTGTGAATCAGTTGACTTAAAGTGTCTCTTTTACATATGCTAAATATTTCAGTTTCTGGTCCTTATTTTGTAGTCAATTGATTTCACTTTTGTATTTTATGTTTTGCTTCAAATTGTAGGATTTTATCTTTCAATGGAGGAGTTTAAGCATTTACATTTATCTTGTCTTATGCTCTATTTTTTTTCAGAAATTATGTGATTTTTATTATGATGATGATTTTTTACATTCTAAGATGTTGTAGAGCGACTAGAGGGAGGGGGAGAGGGGAAAGGGGAGGGAGATAGGCTGGGAGGAGGAGAAAGGACGAGGGGTAGTGGTCGAAGCCCATGGCACCCCCTCATTCTGGCCGGGGAGCCCTGGGTGCTTCCAGTGGCAGCTTGGTGGTTGTCACTGTATGTGGACATTGAGGGGTAGTGACTGAGGTCCTCTGTCCCCCACCACCCTAACTCGGGATCCCAGGGTGCTTCCAGTGGCAGCTTGGTGGTCATCACTGGGCTGGATGCTGATGTCGGGGAACATAGCTGAGGCCCTTGCCTGCCTCCCCCACTGTGGCTTGGGAGCCTGTCCTTCTAGGTTTTATAGATGTTCTTTGGTGGTGTTAGGCCTTTAATGGTTAGTATCAGAACTTTGTCTCTGATCTGTGGGTGGTTTGTGTTTTCTTTCAGTTCTGTGTTGGATTATTTACTCTTCCCACCACTGTACTAGAACTAATCTGTTGTCCTTTGGTCACTTCTTTTTTTTTTTTTTCCTTTTTTTGTCTTTTTTCGTGTCTGGCAACGGATCGCAACCCTCAGTGTCGCACCCGTACCAGACTGGACCGGCAACGGGATCGCAACCCTGGGTGTTGCGCCCGCACCTCGCTCAGCCAGTGAGCGGGAACCGGTCTGTATGTGGGATCCGAACC
>NW_007738104.1:12045-18818 GCF_000696425.1 Galeopterus variegatus
TGTGTGGAAACTCTGGTCTGGGCTCGAATCTTTTCAGCAAGCTGCACCCGCTGCTGTTCTCTATTCCTGACCAGTCTACACTGAGTGGGCCTGTGATGATTGAGGGGCTGATCAGCTGTCCTCACTATGCCTCAGTGTTCCCCTGGTGGCCCATCTCCCCCACTGCCCATGCTCCAAACACTTCCCAGGGATGGGCTGTGCTCCAGTCCCTTGTGATGACTCACCAGGCTCTGAGTGGCTCCTCTTTTCAATTGTTGTGGCCGCTCACTCCTATGTGAGTCCACAGGAACCCTGTTAGTGGTCTTGCTTGCCTGAAGGCCACCAAAGCCCTCTTTTCCCCTGTGGCCTCCAGGCAACTCCATCCGAAGGGCACAGCAGCTTTTGCCAGCTCCTGCTCCGTGTGCTCACTAGGGCCAGCCTGGAAGCAGCTGGAGTGGTCCTTTCTTTCTCTCATCGTGGCTTCTCCTGCCTTCATGAACTCCATAGGTGAAGGGCACAGCAGCTTTTGCCAGCTCCTGCTCCGTGTGCTCACTAGGGCCAGCCTGGAACCAGCTGGAGTGGTCCTTTCTTTCTCTCATCGTGGCTTCTCCTGCCTTCATGAACTCCATAGGTCTCTCCTCCTCTTCCCCTGAGCTCTAGCGGCCCCAGCTTGGCTGTTGTTGCTTTTAATAGTTGTAAATTGGTTGATTGTGCTTGAGTGACACTGGGGACCATCTATTCTGACGTCTTGTTTTGTGCTCTATTTTTAATGCTCTCTTTCCTTTAAAATTTTTCATTATATGAGCTGCTATTTCATTAAATACCCTTTTCTCTAATGACTTAGAAGGGATTCATTCTCTTTGCTTCATTGTCATTGATAACCTAATTGGCAATAACAAGAGGAAAATATTCATGAGTCCTTTTTACGAAAAATGAAGAAATTTGCACGTTTATTTGATTTCTCATACTTTGCTCTGCCATAACCCAGGTTTTGGTTGACAGATAAAGTATGGCAGTGATCAAAGGATTTACCTTATCTGTGCCTGAGTTGCCTCATCTCTAACATGGGCATAATATAAGCATATGGAAATTAAATGAGATAAGCATAGACAAGCATAGCATCAGTGCCTGGCACATGGTAAGTCAACAGAGACACTGGAACAATCACTAAGATCTAATATGTCCTTCAAAAATTTTAAATTAGTATCATTATTTTATATCATAATACTTTTCATGTAATAATATCTTTTACGGTCTTATTTTGGGAAGTATTTGGACTTTATTTTCTACTTTAATAGTTTTAGTGCTTACTGCCGGTTCTTTCATACCATGGTTTCCTATGCGTGGGTTTTTTATTTTGATTCATCTACTAATTGGTTGGAATATTTCTTTGAGTAATTTTAGGTCATATACACATATTATAGTTATGTTGAGTTTGCAAGGGCTGGGGGTGATTTTTATAAATTGCAGTTTATTTTTTCTTTTATGGTCTGGAGGTCAGCAGTCTGCTAAGGAAGTTTAGTTCCACTGTCATCAGGGTGCCCAGCTCCACCTGTCATTGCTTCTATTACCGAGAAACAGAATGGCTGCCTCAGCACCATCCATCACATCTTCATTCCATTCAGCACAAAGCAGGAAAGCCCAAAGGACGGCACAGCCCATCTCTCTCAGGAAACTTTCCAGAAGTTGCATATGCCACCTTGGCTTACATGCCATTAGCCACAATTTGGTTACATGGTCACAGTGCATGGGAGGCTGTGAGATGTCGTCTTCATCTTCAATAGCCGTGCGCTCAGCTAAACATTTATTTCTGAGACAGAAGAGAATAAATATTGGGGTCAACTAGCAGTCTCTGCCAGTCTGCCCTTGTGGCCACCTGAATAACCATGTACTGTTTTTCCCACTCATGAAGGCTGTGAGATGTCATCTTCATCTTCAATAGCCGTGTGCTCAGCTAAACATTTATTTCTGAGACAGAAGAGAATAAATATTGGGGTCAACTAGTAGTCTCTGCCAGTCTGCCCTTGTGGCCACCTGAATAACCATGTACTGTTTTTCCCACTCATGTGACATACTCCTCTCCTCTAGGGAGACAGTCCCAAGTCCTACCCAGTTAGTGTGTCTAACCCAAACTCCACGATTGCTAGGTGATATGCCACCCTCTCCATCGGGTCTGGTATGGCTCCTCATGGGTAAGTGATTTATAACCTAAAACACACATTTTCTGTCCTTTCTATGTCTAGTCTATATTAGTGAAAGAGACATATGACGACCATAATAAAAACTTATTTTGGAGAAAAAAAGAATTGTAAATGCACAGTAGTTACTGAGCGTGTATTTCTAATTCTGTCCCTCCTCCAGTTGGACATAACAATGAGCTAAGCCACTAAGTAGGGACGGCAAAGACCCCCCTCCCTGGCAGTGGGGTGGGTTGCTTGGTGGTCTGTCTTACAGACTCGGCCTCTGCTCTTGCTCATTGTCCTCTATGGTTACATCTGAGGTGGGCTTTGGAGAGGTCACTCTTCTTGGGGGGTACGCAGCTCACTATCTCCCTTTCTGCTGCTGTAGATTTGAGGGTCTGGGAATTGCTTAGGGGCTGAATGCATACTGGCCTTTGAGGCTAAGCTTGTGATTTCTTTGGGCATAATTCCCTCGATGACTTAGTAGGTTTCCTGTCTATTCGCTTCCCATCAGTTGCATGTGCAAATACCTACTGCTAAAGATCTTGTTTCCATATAGTTTGTAAGCCAGGTGTTTTATTTACTGGCCTTTGTGCTCTGCCTCACCCTCCACTCAACTTAATGATGGTGACCTTGAAGTCGTGTGAAACAACAGGCTTTGGTGATAATCCTGGGGGATCTGACCATGCCCACCAAGCGGGAACATGGGCATCTGGTAGGGAACCCCTAATGGAAGGTGTCTCAACAGGGATTTGGGGCCCAAGTTTTACCTCTTGCTAATTCCAGAGCTTCACATCATTACCTAGAACTCCTTAAGTTTGGAGCTGAGGAGAAAGTGGCTTTTTTCAGCCCTCTGAGGCTCCATATTACCAAACTCTCAGTCAACTTAGGTTGAAGGCAGGAAATGTTTCTTCTAGAAAGCTTGATCCCCGTACCTCTGGCCTGCAGCCTGGCTAGCTGTGGGCTGAAGTTCATCTCTCTCTTGCTGCTGAGGATGGCGAGGGGCAGCCAACACACCAGCATTCTGTTTCCTACCATTTCCCTAATTCTTCCTCTACCTTGAGTGCAGTGTTCCCTTTATCTTATTTTCATTTTGTTCAAATCCTTTGATAATGTCCAGGTCTTCTATTTATCCCCTTCCTTCCCACAGAGTCTTCCTCTCTGATTTTAACCCGGGTGGTTGGTTAGCAATTCAGAAGCTGAATAGCCACATGGAGCTGGGTGATGCTTCAGACACTGGCCATTCCATTCTCTGCAGCTTTTCTTCTCTGCATCTGGCCAATTGCTGTGAGTGAGTGGCAGCTGCTGCCTGGTACAGTGAAGAATCGAGTTTTGGAGAGAATCTTCTATCCTGCCTCCGTTGCCTTTGCTGACTCAAGCTTCATGCCAGGTGTTCTGGCAAGGCCAGTTGTAAGTTCCCCATGACTTCTCCCCAGGTACTGCCCCCACCACACCTGGAGGAGGGGGGGTGATGGCTGCTTTGTGGAAACCCCCCACTCTGAGCCCCACAGATGCCCTGCAACTCCAGGCATGGAGAGTCTTCTCTATAAAGCATTCCTTTTGGGTCTCTCAGCATCTCCTTACTTTCAGCTTCCCCCGACCCAGAGACAATGGAAATTATAAGGGGATGCCCTGCAACTCCAGGCATGGAGAGTCTTCTCTATAAAGCATTCCTTTTGGGCCTCTCAGCATCTCCTTACTTTCAGCTTCCCCCGACCCAGAGACAATGGAAATTATAAGGGGACAACAAGATTTTCTACATGTCTTATGAGACTAGAATTGCCTTCTTGGGGAGGTGAGTTACAGTTCTGCCCAGGCTGTCTTTATTTTTACCTCCACGTTATATCTAGTTTATAGTCTCACATTTAAGTAGTGCCCTTCTCTTTACTGCAATGCTTATAAAACGTCTTTTCTGTCTTCAGGCTTCCTTCTTCAGTTTGGATAGGACTGCCATGGTGGAGAGGGGAGAAACGCTGGTCCTCAAGGTGGCACCGTCATCTGGACGTTCCCAGCCTGGGCATGCTCCCCGTAGGCAAGGCGGGGAGAGGCACAGCAGCAGTGTCGCCCACAGAGCAAGAAGTCTGGGCTGTTCTGAAAGGAATCCACAGCCAAACCCGGGCTTGGCCTCAACTGCTTTTCAAGAATTCTATGTGGACAGTGACAATAACCAGACCTAAGAACTAGGGGATCAGGGAAGGGCTTTTGCTCACATGACGAAAAGCAGTTTTTCAGGAAAATATGATCGGTGTGTAATTGCACGCAGGCAGCACTGCAGATTCTGCTTCAAACTCTGGGGAAACCAGGCTGGCACCTTCAAGCCGTGGCCGTTCTGTAACGTACACTACACTAAATCACATATTGTCATCGAGGCAGAATATTTTGTTCCTGCAGGCGTCAGCCTGGGATGCAAAATTAGAACTTTGCAGTGAAAAATCCCCTGTGTCTCACTGAATTATTTCTTTATTCAAACCTTTCCTTTTGCAGTTTTGATTAGTGCCTTTGCCCATTAGGAGGGTATTTTATGGTCAAGTTTTAAGAGTCATCCATCCATGGCTGTTTGGCTGCCTGGAACTTAAAATATCAACAACAACAATGTCCAGAGAAGCCCCATAAAATAGGCTTTTAAACTTGTGTGCGTGTTTGTGCTGATCCCAATTCTTGAGTTTTCAGTCTTTCCCTCTTCTGGAGGGAGAAGGTGCTTGCAGGGTGGCTGGACCTGCCAAACACTGACGCAGAGTACAGCCAGGCGGGCAGCTGTCTGCAGTTCCTTGATGGGCCTCTTCGAGAAGAAGATTGATGTGAGTCAGCAAAGCCCTCATTAAGTGAGTCACACCATTAATAAAAGGTGCAGATTGCAAAGTGGTGTTTATTTCAGTGTTGATAGAAACCAGGACACAGTGGCCTTGAATCAAAAATAACCTTGGGCCAGACACATTGAACTTGGATCAGATCTGAAATCCCAGGCAGATCTGAAATTCCTCCCTGAAGGCAAACATGCATCCAGATGATGCCGCCGCCTGCTGTGTCCTCCAGAGGAGTTGCTCCTCATCACCAGCGTCTGCCCTGCACTTGACAGTTTATGAAGCCTGCCCACTTACAACTCTTGTTCTGACACAAGTAAGCCTTGAACGGCGATTAAGTGCCTGTGCTCAGGTGTCCTGCAGTCCTGGGTCAGGATTGCTGCTCTGCCATTTCTGAGCTGGATGAACTTGGTTAATTTGTTTAACTTCTCCAACATTCAGACTGCACTAAGTGACCTCTAGTACTCTTACTACCCTGAGTAATCCTCTCCAGTTTCCTTGTGGGGGCTCAGTGTCCTTAGATTCTCTGAGTTATTAGTAAGGATAATAACAGTATCTCTCCGCCATAGGGCATGGAGATTAAACTAGGTAATATAATTAATGGAATATTGCAGTGTGTGACACACAATAAGAGCTCAAGAAATGTAACCCTGAGATTTGGGTGGTGCAGGTGTTATGCCAATCATAGATGAGGAAACTGGAGCTGGGAATGTTTGTTCGTCCAAGGTCACGTAGAGTTAGGGCTGGGTGCTGCCACAAGTCAAAACAAGTTCTCCTGACTTTGAAGCCAATGTTCTTTCGAAGCCACCCGTGTCCCATGTCTTTGAATGATAACCATGTTCTCTCTTGCTCTGTTCACTTCCCAAGCAATGAAATCGTCTCATAATTTCCTCCTGCTTCTCATTGGTTTACTGTTTTGTGCATATTCACTTCTATTTTTATGTGGCTGCTGGGGACACACTAGTGAAAAAGACAAGGTTCTTGCCCTCCAGGTGCTTCGTACCTAGTGGGAGTTACAGTCAAGCAAATAGACCACAGTAAATTGGCATGGTAGGTAAGTGTATTCATCAGCTGTGGTTGGGGAGAGAGGAAAAGAGGACAATCGAAGATGGTCTGGCATTTAGGAGGTGGCCCAATGAATACAGTCGTGCATCACTTTAAGAATATGTTCTGAGAAATGCGTCGTTAGGCAATTTTGTCCTTGTGGGAACATCACAGAGTGCACGTACACAGACCTAGATGGTACAGCCTAGATACACCTAGGCTACAGGGTACAGCCTATTGCTCTAGGCTACAAGCCTGTACAGCGTGTTACTGTATTGAGTACTGTAGGCAATTTTAACATAATGTTAAGTATTTGTGTATCTAAACATAGAAGGGGTGCAGTAAAAGTACAGTATAAAAGATAAAAATGGTGCACCTGTATAAGGCACTTACCGTGAATGGAGCTTGCAGGACTGGAAATTGCTCTGGGTGAGTCAGTGAGGGAGTGTGAAGGCCGAGGACATCTCTAGATACTACTCTAGACTATGTACACTTAGACTACACTGCATTTATACAAAAATAAAGTAATTGCACTACAACGTTACAGCAGCTATGACGTCATCTGGCGATAGGAATTTTTCAGCTCCATTATAATCTTATGAGACCACCATTGCATATGGGGTCCATCATTGACCAAAAATGTCATTATGCAGTGTGTGACTGTTTTCTGAACTGACTGCCGGCCTTTCCTCAAAGAGGTAGCATTAAAGCTTAGATATAAGATGAACAGGAGTTAGGCAAGTGAAGGTAACTGCAGCTGAAGTGGGTG
>NW_007738104.1:18920-20281 GCF_000696425.1 Galeopterus variegatus
AGCTTAGATATAAGATGAACAGGAGTTAGGCAAGTGAAGGTAACTGCAGCTGAAGTGGGTGCAGGGCCAGGGAGGGAGGCTGGTAAGGCCAAGGTGGGGCATCCTATGAGTAAGGATTTCAGACCTTATGCTAAAGGTAGCAGCTTCTTCCAAGAAGAACATGTTGATGTAGGTTTTTTGATGCAGTTCTGTTGACATCACCATGTTTTAACACAGGGGAATTTAATGCAGGAGTAAAACATATGTAAAAGCACTCTTTCATTACCAAACAATGCACCCCACATTATTCATGGTATATGTGATTCTTAGGTCATGCCCAGGCAGCAAATAAATCAGTTTGGTATATGATTTGGTAAGATTTTAAGTTTAAAGCTTAAAATTTACAAAAATATTAGAAGAAAATGTAGGTGACTATTTATATACTCCTGGGATAAGTAGGTAGAAACACACAGGGATAGGTTGAAAGATGAGTCTCCATAAAATCAAAACTTTCCTGAGCTGCAAAAAAAGAAATATAAAAAGCTAAAATATAAACAGCATGTTAAAAATTTTGGTAATACAAATGACAAAGGGTTACTTTCCTAATGAATAAATGGTTTCTAAAAATCAAAAGGAATAAGATGACCAGCTGAATTGATTAATGGATAGCTCATAAGTGAAATATATAGAATCCACAAGGAGTGAATGGTGTCCGTCTGGTTCTGTGATGTATGCCCAGTGCATAGGACAGATGGCACAGGGTGGGTACTATTTGTTGAATGAATAAATGTGATCTTCAGCTTTGGTAGTACTTTTAAAAGAATATTTTTTAAAATTCACAAGACTTATTTTTCGATCATTAATTTAGTCAAGATAAAAGATATCAATAACATCCACAGTTAGGATAAGGAAAATTTCAACAATGACACATGCTTTATAGATTATAAATTAGAAACAATCAAACCCCATTAAAGTTAGATTAAATAAGTTAGAATATACCCGGGCATATAATGAAATGTTACGCAACCATTTAAAGTGTTTATTTAGATCTACATTAATTTAGCATGGAAAGATATATGTGATATATTTGAAACTAAAAATTAAAACTGACAGAGTATAGAAGGAATGATTTAGTTGTTTTACCATTAAGTATAATGTTTTCTATAGGTTTCTAGGAATACCCTTTAGTGAGTTAATAAAATTATCCTTTGTTTCTAGTTTATCAAACCTTATTTTAAATTCAATTTTTAAATCTGATGTTGCAAATGAGAGTATTTCTCTCTCTTTTTCAAATTCTTATTCTAATGAAAATTTGCACAATGTATCTAGATGACAGCCTTTTTTCATTCAGTCCTGTTTAAATATTCGATGAGCTCTTAATT
>NW_007738104.1:21258-22877 GCF_000696425.1 Galeopterus variegatus
ATTCCAGCCCTTATCTCTGCATCTGCTTTTGCAAGAATCCGATTTCAGATATATAGGGGCCAAGGGAGGGCATCCCCTTCAGCCCCCCGAAGGTTGTCTCAAAAGTCACCTGATATACCCAAATTAATACGAAGAACAGTCATAACAAATTTTATCATCTCATAGTTTTACATGACATGGGAGCTTTCAGTATGAAGACCCAAAGAGATAGGGAAAACTGTCCATTTTTATGCTTAGGTTCTATAAAGTAGGCATGGCCACGTAGAAATGTGATAGGATGACAAAAACAGGCAACTTTTTGGGTATTTCCAGCCCAAATCATAATTTGGAAGATGCATTGAACTAAGTAAAAAAAAAAAAAAGAGGAAGAGTCTCAAAATGGGGGAGTTTTTCCCCAATTACATCATAAAAGGAGAACACGGGGAGAAAATCTGTGGCTCATTTCCTCAAAGCCCACTGATTTGGTGGGGAACATCGTGTTTATCTCAAGAGAATTGGTGGGTATGAAGCTGTCATGTCAGCAGGGTCTTCAAAGATACCACGGCCATCTACCTCCTTCCTCTCCACTCATGGCTTCCAAGAAAAAGATGACAGAACGGTTCATCCATAAACTCAGCAAATTCATCACTGTCCTCTGCCAGGCACTGGGCCAGCTGGGACAAGAGTGCAGTGAACAACATCCAGGTCTTTCAGCTCAAGGTGCGGGTGGAGAGAGACATACAACAAACACATTGATGCAGGATCAAGGGAATTTTGATCATGATATATTCTTTGAGGGAAATAAGTAGAGAAATGTGATAGACAGTTACTTTGGAGTGCATTGGGATGTCTCTTTAAAATGGCGGAGGGGGAAGTTACGTCAGGAGATGTTTTATTCGAGCTAAGGCTTGACATGAGGAGATGCCAGCTAAGAAGGGCTGAGAAGATCCTCCCGGCCAGGGAAAGTGCCAGCATGAAGACTTGCTGTATGGCAGGAACACAGAGTCAGGGGGGCCTGGAGAACAGTGAGCAATACCATTTTGTGAAACAACAAAAAACAAACAAACTCAAGAACTCCATATTCCAACACCCCCACGTTTAGATTGAGACACACTAAACTATTATACAAACTCTGCACAAAGGTATGAAAAAGAAAGGACTTCTCATAGACTGTTTGTGGGAGTATAAACTAGTACCAACTTTTTGGAAAGCAATTTGACAATGCCTATTTAAATGTGAAATATTCTTTACCCTTCCCTTCAAATACTTCCATATCATTTGAAATTTTATAATCATGTCTTATGTCTGCATGAATGAGCAAATAAAAGCGTTAAACCTGCTCTCTTCACATGTATCATATCACGACATGAGCACGCCACATGCACACACATGGTGGGAGAAGCAGCCCCCCACTGCAGTCTAAAAAGCAAAGAATAAACAGGTATTTCAAGGCAGAATAAAGCAAAGAACTCAAGCCCTTACAACAGCCATGAAAATGTTAGATCAAATGTAAGACCTGAATCCAGAAGAAACCAGCTTAAGATCAATTTTTTGCTTTAATTAAAAGTGTGTTGCTTGAACTATATCCAGCCCAGGTTTTCTGGCATTTTAAAGTCCTACTTTGGGTTCCAAAACTCTTT
>NW_007738104.1:23386-28166 GCF_000696425.1 Galeopterus variegatus
GTAAGACCTGAATCCAGAAGAAACCAGCTTAAGATCAATTTTTTGCTTTAATTAAAAGTGTGTTGCTTGAACTATATCCAGCCCAGGTTTTCTGGCATTTTAAAGTCCTACTTTGGGTTCCAAAACTCTTTTGTAAGACCTGAATCCAGAAGAAACCAGCTTAAGATCAATTTTTTGCTTTAATTAAAAGTGTATTGCTTGAACTATATCCAGCCCAGGTTTTCTGGCATTTTAAAGTCCTACTTTGGGTTCCAAAACTCTTTACCATTTGTCACACTTTACACCCACCCTGCTGGGAAGAAACACAAGGTTGGTCTGTGAGTGAAATGTGCCACTGAGGGCCAGTGCCATGTGGCGTCATTTCCTCCGGGTGATCCAGGAAGAAGCTTGGAGCTCCAGAGTGGCATATCACAGACGCCAGTTTATTGCAATCAATTTTTCAATAACTCCCAACTGGGCCAGATCCAATCCAATAACAAAGGATGAAAGTATCCATGTCTATTAAACTACCAGGTGCCTGAATTTACTTAAATCACATACTAATTTCCTTCCCTGATCTCACTGCTAAGCTGTCAAAACTCTAACCATGTGTCACTGAGTCAACTATTTTGGGGTCAATTATGTTGAATTGCTTTGCTATTAACTGGATCACAGTCCAGCAGATTTAATTCAGTCTTCAATCTGAAGTGGTCCAATCACTCCCCTGTCCTCTCTCTGAAAGCAACACAAAGGAATGTGTTGTCTGATTGTCCTCCTGGAGGTCAACTTTCAAATACAGGCATCTACACTAACATCGCAGTTAAAATAACATTGAGTGTAACTGTTTGTGAGCTGGTAACTCATCCAGATTCCAAAGCAACTATTTTTACTTGAGTCATAAAAGAATAGTCCTGTTTTTTTCACCTCTTCTTAACCTAATACCATAAATGTAGTGGTTTATTACCTCTTGAGTTTCCCTCTCAACCCCCATTCTTTGTAACTCACATTTTTCCAGAATGGAATTTTCTACCACCTACCCAGACCTCCTCCTCTACAAAGTGAAGTCCTGTTCATCTTTAGCACTGTCGCAAGTGCCCGCACTCTCTTGCTCCAGTTTCCTGCTTTTAATGTTCTCAAAAGCCGGTTTTCCTCCCAGCTTATTGGAACGATTCCAGGAGTCCTTTCAGAAGCACGATTCATGATATCCATTTCCACTGAGGAAAAAGTGTGGCATCTTGAAGGAACAATGAAATGTTCTTCTTAGCTGTGATATTTTTGCAGCTCTGAAAAACACCTGGATGTGTTTTATGATATTCTTGATGCTAAAAATGTCTCCTTCCAAATATGGATCTAACCCACAGCTGGAGATAACATGTTCTCCAAATCCCCCTGCCAAAGAGTTCAATATCTTCCCAGCATTTTAAATCATTTCAAGGCACTTAACCACTCAAAATGGCACGAATTCTCCTTCCACTCACACGGAAAGCATCACACAATTGACAAAGAGCATTAGAGGGGCTTCAAAACCAAAGTTAGAAAAAAAAAATAAATCAGGAAAAGCAAATGCCCTGGAGATTTATGAATGAAAATCTTTACCTAAACCAGAGTGAAAGGCACGTCAAGAATGAGTGGACCGTCCTCCCTTGGTCCCATCCAAATTGGTGAGAATTCATTTATTCTGGCTGGATGTGCGAAGACAAAAACTAGCTTCTGTAAAACAAACGGAACATAAACAGTGCAGGAACAAATCAGCTTTTTTTTTTTTTTTTAACAAGGGAAGTAAATCAAGTCACAGAAATATTTCCATAGAACGTACTTTGGGGAATGGATGCATGTTCTTTCCATATCTGCTCCTCCAGCCCAAACCACCTTCATCTTTTATCTGGTCAACTAGTACAGTGGTTCAATTGGTCTTCTGGCTCCCGCTTTTTCCACTACAATCCATTCAAATCCTCCAAATCATGTCGCTTCCCTGTTAAAACCTTCTCATGACTTTCCACTGTTCTTAGAATAAAACCCAACCCCTTTAGCACAACCAGCAAGACACTGCGTGATCCCGTTCCATGCCTGTTTCTGCAACTTCACCTTGAAACGTTCCTGTGGTCACTGTGGAACTGCCACATTGACCTTCTGTTCTGAGAGCACGCAGAGCTTGTTCCTTTTGTACCTGTTATTCCCTCTGTCCAGAGCACACTTCTCCTGGCTCTTTTTCTGGAGGTCCTTAACTTTTAAATCTCAGCTTCAACCTCACCTAAGCTTCTGCACTAACTTATCTAAAGCAGACTACCCTTCACCAGCCAGTGTCCATTATTTCATTATTCCATTATTAAATATTCCTTCACAGAACTAATTAACTATAAGGTATTCTGTTTACTATTTTTTCACTATCTATTCCCTCATTAGAATAGAAATGTCCTGGGAGAAGGGAGTTTGTTTGGTTAGAACATTTTCGGTAAAATACAGGTTGAGTAACCCTTATCCAAAATGCTTGGGACCAGAAGTGTTTCAGATTTTGGATTTTTTTGGATTTTGAAATATTAGTGTATACTTAATGAGATATATCTTGGGGATGGGACCTAAGTGTAGGCACAAAATTCACTTATGTTTAATATACACCTTATACACATAGACTGAAGGGTAATTTTAGATCATATTTTAAATAATTTTGTGCATGAAACACTTGATCTGTCCCATGAAGTCAGGTGTAAACTTTCCCATGTGGCATCATGTCGGAGCTCAAAAAGTTTCAAATTTGAGAGCATTTCAGATTTTGGATTTTCAGATTAGGGATGTTCAGCTGGATAGCCTTCAATAAATATTTGTTGCATGAATGAATGATGAAAGATCATGCTCTAAAATATGAGGTTACTAGACACAACAATTCATTACTGACCCAAGCTCAATAAACTCATTCTACTGATGATGAAGTAATGCCATGGACGAGGGGACCCAGGAAGCACATTGCTTTGAGAGTCGCTCCTTCTTTTCTGGCTCTGCATATTCAAACTACTCTAAAGCAATGTTTTTCCAAAGGGTCCTGATGATAAGAATCACCTAGGGCACTGGTAAACATACAGCCTCCAAGGCCTGGCTCTTGCAGGTATTGAACTTGTGAGTCCAGGAGGAAGTCTGAGAATCTGTGTTTTACCGAGGAAGCTTGAGAGACACTGCTCTAGAGCAAAGGTTTGCAAATTTTCTACACATTAGAATCCCAAGGCCCAGTGTGCCCTGTCATAATTGAATCAGAATATTGGTGGGTCAGACTCAGGCATGAATCTTTTCTAAAACTCTCCATTATTCCAAGTTTGAGATCTACTTTTGTAACAGTATTTCTCAAGCTTTAATTTGCGTATGAATCACCTGGTGATCTTACTAAAATGCAGATTCTGATTCTATAGGTCTCGGTTGGGGCCTAAGATTCTGTTTTTTTCAGGAAGTTCCCTGTGATGTTCATGCTGGGGGTCCTTGGGCCTCTCTTTGAGTGACAAAGTTCTAGTGAACCCACAAATAGTCCAATACATGGTGTCATTCACCATGTATATGGTGTAGAAACTGTTAGGATCCTAGGGTGGAGTCTGTGTTGTTGAGGTTCAGAATGTGACCCCCCAGAGCATGGTGCTTGGGCATGCTGAGTACTTTGAACTGAAAGAGATCGCAAGGCCTCGGAAGCAAGGTCCTTCTGACCTTCTCCCATCATCCTCTCTCTTGCCCCTCTTTTCCCCCATGAAGCGAGCCATAGACACCAGAATTCCAAAGTGGGTCATAGAAACTAGAACTCCTGTCTACCAAAGCAAGCCATAAAATTGGAAAGATCTCTCTCTCCCTTCTCCCTTGAAGACCCTCATTGCAGAGGGTTCCTGCCCTATATCAAGGGGGGAAAATGCTACACAGAGAGGACAAGAAGAATCCAAGCACACAGGCCTTGCTGGGATTCCCTCCNCTCTCTTTGAGTGACAAAGTTCTAGTGAACCCACAAATAGTCCAATACATGGTGTCATTCATCATGTATATGGTGTAGAAACTGTTAGGATCCTAGGGTGGAGTCTGTGTTGTTGAGGCTCAGAATATGACACCCCAGAGCATGGCGCTTGGGCATGCTGAGTACTTTGAACTGAAAGAGATTGCAAGGCCTCGGAAGCAAGGTCTTTCTGACCTTCTCCCATCATCCTCTCTCTTGCCCCTCTTTTCCCCCATGAAGCAAGACATAGACACCAGAATTCCAAAGTGGGTCATAGAAACTAGAACTCCTGTCTACCAAAGCAAGCCATAAAATTGGAAAGATCTCTCTCTCCCTTCTCCCTTCTCCCTTGAAGACCCTCATTGCAGAGGGTTCCTGCCCTATATCAAGGGGGGGAAATGCTACACAGAGAGGACAAGAAGAATCCAAGCACACAGGCCTTGCTGGGATTCCCTCCTCAGGCTATTACCCTTAGACCAGACCCTTTTTGTCCAATCACATTTCTACACAGTTTATTCTTCATCGGACCTAAGATTAAAATAGACAGTTTTCCCTGGGTCATTGAATCTTTATTTCTGAAGCCTCCTGTGTCATGTAAAATTTGATTAAATAAATCTCGTTAACTTGTCTTTTGTTATTTATAGGAGTGTGTCGGCCATGACCCTTGTAATGGGTGAAGAAGATATCACACCTTCCTGCCCCTACAGAGGTAATGCTGATGTGTATGTATAGAATTTGTGCCCTCGTACCAACCATATTGTCCAATTAGTTACATTTTGTTGTAGACAAGCTTTCTGCCTGGGGTTTTGGGCTGAGTAGTAAATCCATTTTCTGTTGGTACGC
>NW_007738104.1:28687-33060 GCF_000696425.1 Galeopterus variegatus
TGTTATTTATAGGAGTGTGTCGGCCATGACCCTTGTAATGGGTGAAGAAGATATCACACCTCCCTGCCCCTACAGAGGTAATGCTGATGTGTATGTATAGAATTTGTGCCCTCATACCAACCATATTGTCGAATTAGTTACATTTTGTTATAGACAAGCTTTCTGCCTGGGGTTTTGGGCTGAGTAGTAAATCCATTTTCTGTTGGTACGCACGCTCGAGGGCCACTTCATACTAGGCCCTGTGCTTACTCTCCTGTGGGTAGAACAATCACTGTGGCATCTAGAAATAAGTATCCTCACATAAAAAAAAGTGGTGTTTCTATGCTGCCCATCGTTTCACAATGACCTTCTGTCCTAAAACACATAAAGGTACTCAAATCTCTTCCAACCTGTGAAAACCATAGGTTACTGAGATGGATGACAATCTTTTAAGTGTAATCATGGAACATAAGGGCTTGCAAACTTGGGTAAATAGTCCCATCTATATTTTAAATCTGAGTCTTGATTCTGGGGACACATACGTACTGGTACAGTGATGATCGGTTTCTGGGTCTTGCCATGATCTGTCATGGCACGGCCTTGTTATAAGCAGAAGCTGGAGTATGAAAAAAGAAGTTTCCCTTGGCTGGCTTTGGTCAAAGGCCGTGTCTTTATATTCAATTAGTTAGACCTTTGGCAGTTTCATCACTGAGCAATAATAGATTTGATTACCTTCTTAATGACCTACATAATCAGATCCTTTATTGACAAAGCCACTGCTTTACGCTTGACCATAATGAAAGTTGAGGAAAAAAATATTGATTCCTTTGGCGAAGACTAATGTGTGCTCTTAAAATATGGAGGCTTCTAGGAAGGAGGCTTCTAACATGATTTGGTTTTAATACTCCACTGCCATCAGTGGTTTGAACCATCCTGCTATTCAGTCTTGAATTTTTTTTTTTTTTCCTTTTTGTCTTTTTTCGTGTCCGGCAACGGATCGCAACCCTCAGTGTTGCCCCCGTACCGGACCGGGACCGGCAACGGGATCGCAACCCTCGGTGTTGCTCCCGCCCCTCGCTCAGCCAGTGAGCGGGGACCGGTCCGTATGTGGGATCCGAACCCTCGGCGGGAGCGCCACCGCACTCCCAAGCGGCGCACTGTAGCAGTGCGCCACCAGGCCAGCCCCCAGTCTTGAATTTTGGGTACAAGTTATTCAACGTGAGAAGCACCCTTATGGTTTGAGTGCTCTGGCAACAACATATTTATTTATTTACATCAATACAAAGAGCCAGTTGAATTCAAGTAAGATACCAAAGGTTCCACTTGTGGAAAGAGAATCTGTGTTAGCCTCGAGAGGTAGCATGTTTAAGAGCAAAGAATTATCACATAGTGGAAATAAAACCAGTCTTACCACTTGCTAACTGTGCAGAATTAATCAAGCTTCCTCAGTAATTTAGGATTCAGTTCCCCTGTGTATAAAATTAAGCCTCAAAGTCCTTTTCATGTTCAAAAATTCTATGAATCTATGACAGTGTTTCAGCTGGTATGCTCCTACAATGGCTTGACTTAGAAATTGGAGGTTTGTAGCTTTTCGTTAGCAGGCTGTCATTTTTCTGATGGTCTGTGATGGTCTCTGATGGCTGGCAAACATATTAGAGAGTCATACAAATCTATTCTAACCTCGAAGACTGAGAGTTGTAGCTTTGACCTGGAATAAAATTAGGGTATCTGTACTCTAAACTGGGCTCTGTAGGTACTTTTCACTGGATACAAATTCACTTAACAAAACAAGCCGACATATAGTCACATATATGTTTATTCAGCCCTTTGCAAGCCCCCTTTCTCCCACACTTTTCAGCACCTCGGTAACACTGTTGTGAAAACAGCAAGGTAATTGCCAAGTTCAATCAGCTTCTATGATGTAATAAATGGAAAGACCTGTGAATTGCTCCATTGCTAGACATTAAAGCTGGGAATGATGTCATTCTTCAAAAATAAATAAGCATAACCTAATGTCTTTTACTAATAGTCAACTAATTGCAGCATCAGAAGAAGGAAAGCTTTGTAGAAGGGAGTGAGAAACTGCCCCTGACATCATACCAACAGCACAAGAGGAACTTTATTCTCTGGGTGTGCACACATACCCACATGGGTAGAACAGCTTCTTAAATAATAAATCCCTAGATAATGCTGGAAGAGGCATGAAAGTGGTGTTAGCAATCTGTATGGTTCACAACTGGAAAAAATTAGGGACTAAAAAATGACAGAATGATATGGTGTGATACATGGTAATAGCATTGGCTTGGGAGGAAGGGAGTGGAGCATCTCTGTTCGGAGTGACCCCTCCTGCTGTCACTGGGCACCCTCGTTCCAGATCGCACTGCTGAACAGATCTTACCTGTGCTCTCAGCTCTGCAACAACTTCAAAGTCTTGGTTTCAAAGTGCAATTTCGCTGAATAAAAATAGTATCAACAAAATGGCTTAGGTGAGCGAGAAATGCATTAAAAAAAAATCAAACAAGACTAAACCATTCATCAGGAATGAAAGTTTAGAAGTTAAGGCACTATAGAAGAATCCGATTATCCAGGTATTACAATTCTTAAGTATTTATGGCTTTAGAGACTTAAATTTTTCTTACCAATGGGTCTGAATGCAGTGTGTTTTCTTCCCAGGAGATTGAATTTATCCCTTCCTCATCTACTCAGGTGTGTTTTTACAATGATTTTTTGTAGAAAGGATTTTTTTTTTTTTTACAACTTCTGGAGTGTGTTCATCATATTTCCTATGGAGAGACATTATAAAGTACTTGCTCAGACTGAAATACATGATGCACTGTTTGGAAACACAACCCCATGCGTTACCGTATATAACACTGATGGCAACATGTCCCATATTTTCAGCATGGAATTTGCTATGCTGTGTAAAGTCAATGTTTTATCGGTTAGCTGAGGCATTTCCATCTGGGTCATTATTAAAAGGGAAAGATGTCCAGAAGCTATTGTCAGGGAAAGGCAGTCCCACTGTGGGATTCGTGATCACTGCCCTAACCACTGTGGGAAACCATGCTTCCGGGTAACATTACTTCTTGGATATTCTCTGATATTGAGTCACACTGGAGGATTCATGGGTTAATCGGAAGAAATCACTTATCAGGAGTGTAAACCAGTCTTACGATCTGTCTCGACGGGATTGTAAATGCAAACAGTCGCTCTCATCTCCCACCACATTGCAGAGCTGAGATGGCCCTATTGAGATTCTAACACCAATGTACTTCAGGACACAGAATGACTATTCTGGCGTGGTGGCTCCTCTGTGTTGCCCAAGCAGAGTACCATTTATATAAGACATATGACAGTGCCTCAGTGATGACGGGGGGAAAAGGATAGCAGTTGGAGAAGGAAGAGAGAGAAAACCCAGCGAGTGGGTGCCAATAGAAGCCACCTTGCAAGGAGGCCTGGTGATGTATTGGGATGAGAGTAATAACAATAATTACTAATAACAAAAATAATAAGAATTTGGAGTCTGAGATATGAGTCCTTTTGTACTCTCCTAAGACTCTGGTTCTTAAAGTGTGGCTCCATTATTAGAAAGGCAAATTCTCAGGCTGCATCAGTATCTGAGTCAGAAACTCTGGAGATAGGCCCCAGCAATCTGTGTTTAACAAGCCCTCCAAGTCAGTCTGATGCACTCTAAGGTGTGAGAGCCACCACTGGTCCAGGACATGTGCTGAAGCTAGGCCAGCTGCGATTTTTACTTTCTGAAAGCAACTCTCACACACTCACATGACCCCCAGTCCACCACTCCTCCCCTCATCACGCTCTCTTTGATCATAGCTATTGACTGTGAAAGGTGCCTGCAAGTAGAAAAGAGATAGTTGGTGCTGTTTAATAGCTGTGGGACTTTGGGAAAGTACAGACACTTTCTGGGCCTCAGTTTCCATATCTGCAAAATGAAGGTTGGCTAGAAGATCTCTAAGGTAATTAGAGATAATATCATTATTTTAGAGCTAATATTATTTTATTGTAATATTATATTATCACGAATATTAATACTATTTCATTATAGATGTAATAATAATATTATTTCATAATAGACTTATTCAATATAATATTACAGCATAATAATATTATGGTTCTAAGAGTCATCGGTGCTATTTCTCTAAGCCTTAAATATCCACCACTGCTCTCATTATGAATGCTACTGAGGCAAACGGAAGGATAAGGGGTCTGATAACACTCCTCAAGATAGCAGCACAATAAACAATGGAAGCGTTGTAGATAATGAGACCCTTAGCAAAAAATGCCTGTGACATCACTATCTGAGACAGAGACAGTGATACATAACAAACGCACACGTCTAAATTTTTCAGTCTGCATTCTTGGGACGTACACTA
>NW_007738104.1:33279-44524 GCF_000696425.1 Galeopterus variegatus
GGGCCTCAGTTTCCATATTTGCAAAATGAAGGTTGGCTAGAAGATCTCTAAGGTAATTAGAGATAATATCATTATTTTAGAGCTAATATTATTTTATTGTAATATTATATTATCACGAATATTAATACTATTTCATTATAGATGTAATAATAATATTATTTCATAATAGACTTATTCAATATAATATTACAGTATAATAATATTATGGTTCTAAGAGTCATCGGTGCTATTTCTCTAAGCCTTAAATATCCACCACTGCTCTCATTATGAATGCTACTGAGGCAAACGGAAGGATAAGGGGTCTGATAACACTCCTCAAGATAGCAGCACAATAAACAATGGAAGCGTTGTAGATAATGAGACCCTTAGCAAAAAATGCCTGTGACATCACTATCTGAGACAGAGACAGTGATACATAACAAACGCACACGTCTAAATTTTTCAGTCTGCATTCTTGGGACGTACACTAAAGATAGCATATTAATGTTAGTAAAGGAGACAAATTTCCCAGATGGGTTATTCTCAAGTAAATACCGAATGATTAAATGGTAAATCCAGGTGAATAGGCATTGCGACAAGGTTTCATAATAGATTTATTCAATAATAACACACAATAATAAATGTAAGACCTAAACCACTGGAAAACATTTTGGAAACCAGATGGTATGTGCGTTAGGAGAGACAACTTCAGGTCCATTTTAATGAAAAATGATTTTTAGCTCTTTTGTACAGAACATTTAAAACAGAGCTACTGGCATTCAAAATTAGAATACTGGATTTTATTTTGTTTTGTTTTCTCACCATCTTAGTATATGATATTCAGCGTTTGGGGCTTCAGCAGCTTGTTGGAGCAATAACTAACATGTTGAAGGAAACGACTACAGTAATCAATGCTTGTAATCAGTAAAAGTGAACCCTGCTGACAAGTGTAGTGAGCACTGTCACCTCCAGATGTCTGACACTTGTGCTTAGTAGGATGCAGCTACCTTCATTCTGACCATGCAGAGGAGTTTAAATTTTTTTTTTCCCCCTGCAGTTTATCTTCATGAATTGCCTTCCTTGAAGAGGCTGGTTAACCATGGCAAAGCTCCAGATAACTTGTTTCTCTGCAGTCACCTATTCGAGGGGCTTTTGACATGCAGTTTATCTTCATGAATTGCCTTCCTTGAAGAGGCTGGTTAACCATGGCAAAGCTCCAGGTAACTTCTCTGCAGTCACCTATTCGAGGGGCTTTTGACGTTCATGAGGCTGAAACATCATTTATTCTGTGTCTGCAGAGGACTCAGCAAAAAGATGTGGACCTGAGCTGAAAGGAAAATGTTCAGTTGCACACCAAGAAGACTTCTTGGTCACCGAGTGAAAATACGCGGGCATCCCCTGCAGAATGTTTCGATTCAGCATTCCCCTACAGGAAAATGCGACCCTGTTCTGGTCGGTTTGGCCTTCAGCTGCCTAACCTATTTTCCTTGGTCTCTTCACACTCTGGGATTTAATATCTTTCAGTTCCCTGATTCAAACCAACTATGTGTCCAGAGTGACTTTGTAAACTCAATCTGAGCTGTACGAAGGCTGAAAGCCCAAGTCCCTCTGGGCCTTTTAAAGCTTACTGATCTCAGGAGAGAGAACGTTTTCTTGCCAAATTACTGCTCTTGAAAGCAAACTCTGGGATGGAAGCCTCATTGCCTGTGACTATCAGTCCACCCTTCCTCCCCTACACCCCTGTTGAGTTTATGTGTATTCTATTTCCCTCCCAAGAGAGATTATGCTTCATTGGTGTGAAAGTGGTCAGTCAGAGAGTTTATTTATTCTTTCATTTTCCAAAAATCAATCTTTGTTGGGAAACCAATCTTTGATTCCGAAACACCTACTTTCACAGTGCTATAGAGCTGGCACTGGCTGAGGTAGAGGCATTTTCTAGAACATCTTGAGAGAGATACCAAGCTTCAGAAAGGCTAAATGACTTACCCAAGACCAAGTGGCTATTCTGCACTGAGGGTAGTACCTTCTCCCAGTGTTCTCATGCGGCCTCTAAGGTTTTTAATTTTTATTATTTTATTTTCTTAAAAAAATTATAGCTTTTTTCATCATTGGAAATGTTAAACATATATAGAAGTAGATGGAATAATATATAAATCCTTAACACCCAAATTCAACAACTATCAATGATGATTCGTCGATCTTGGTCAATCTTGATATTGTGGTCAATCTTGTTTCTGATGGGACCCAGGACATGCTACCCCAATTTATGGCAGCTTAGCATCATTTAAGAAAATGGCAGAAGCAGGAAAGTCACTCTGACATTCCCATGCCCTTCTCTCCTGAAGCAGCTCAGACATCCTAGCAAGGACTTTACCTTCCTCTGAAGCAAGCAAGGCATCATTCCTCTGGAGCTTAAAATCTGGCTGAATGAGTAAAAGAGGGTCAAGAACTTCAGAGATTTTAGGAAGAATGTTATAGGTAATACATTTTTACAAAATCAGAGCGTGAGATCAACATAGAATCCTATGCGCAGGAAGCTGAAGGAAGTGTAATCTGAACTGGGCCTTGACCATGAAGACTCAGGCAAGCAGAATGCAAAAGGGTTCATTCAGGGTGAAGAGAGATTTGCCTAAAACCTCAGAAGTAAAAACATATAAGGCCTGCTTCTGAGACGGTGAGTAGAACATTTGTCACCGCAGAAGTTTTGTACCTTTACAACAAAACACTGAACGATAATTTTAGATATTTAGGTCGGCTCTGATTTGGAAAGTCCTTAAATAGCAAGCTCAGGGTTTTCAGCTCACCTTGCATGCATTGGTGGAGCCAGAGTGGGCCTTTGAGCTGTTATAAAAGCAATTTGGCTTCATGGATAGTGGCAAAACAGGAGTGTAAGATTTCGTCATTATTATACAAAATATATTGAAGCAGAAATAAGACCTATCTATCTCCATGCCACCATCGGGGCCTTTGAGCTGTTATAAAAGCAATTTGGCTTCATGGATAGTGGCAAAACAGGAGTGTAACATTTCGTCATTATTATACAAAATATATTGAAGCAGAAATAAGACCTATCTATCTCCATGCCACCATCAGAAAATATAATTAGGGGAAAAAGTATAATTTAAATGATAGCCACTAACACACTGTAGATAATAAAATTTTTCCAGGGACATTCTAACATCATTTGTCAACAGACATCAAATTAAATTGGGAAAAAAGAACATGACTAGCTTATGTCTCCAGTAAAGATATTTGAAGTTGTTTATTGAACTGGAATTCAATCTCCATAATTCGGTGGCTCCCTCTTTTCGTCCATAATAATTCATCTCTATAATTAAAGCCTAATGAACCAAACAATTTCTCTCTTCATAATCAAGTTCAGCTGTGTGAGGGGCCAACATTAGAACAGAATCTTTCCAGTAAACAGATTCACTGCCCCTAGTTTTAAAAGAAACCTTGATTTTTCTCTTGAAATTTTACCTTAACTCCACTTCAATTTTACATTTAATCTAATAAATGAATTAGATTTATTTTCTTAAGAACATTAGGATGTCATAAGAAAGTACCAACAGAGATTCCTCATAATCTCCAGAACTAGAACAAAGCTATATTATTATTAAATTAATTAATTGATGCTACTTTCAATCTGAAACTGTGCTGTGTCATGTGTGATCTATCGGAGGGAACTTCAGTTCGTTTGTTTCATGCTTTGTCATTCAATAATGCTTTGTTCCTGGGAGGCGGGTGGGTGAGAAAGAACATGAAATTTCCATTTTTGAGTTCTCATTTAAAATTTAAATATCTCTTGGAAATATAAGACTTTCAGCCATTTTCAGCTAATGTCTTTGGACATGATTAGCTGACATCCAGCTGGGACCAAAAAGCAGATTCAGCATGGGCGCCTGTTGGAATGAGGGCCCAGCCAGAAGGATTTGTGGAATAAAGACACAAAGCACAACTTTCTCAATTCCTACAGCCTGGCAAGTCAGGCCAGACAGTCAAGTCACTTCAGAGCAAATCTCTTTCCCCACTGGCATAAATGCTGGAGACCGCCAAGCCCAAGCAGCTACCATTTCCACTAGAAAATCTTGTATTGTTAAAATAATTATAAATCATATTTCAAAAACACTGCCTTATATATATAATAATATTCTTTCTGCTGGTGCCTCAATAGCTAAGGTTTTAGACTGGCACTTAGGGCTCCATGTGGCCCACCGTTGCAACTGTTTTCCCTCCATGATGATTCTTACAAAGCTCAAGCCAGCATTTAAAAGGAAGGTATTTCACAGAACGATGCACATTTCTGGCTTCTCTTGGAAAATGGGGACATGTGACAAAACGGGCCCCACCTGCCCATGTGGTGGTGATCAGAGGCTCTTAGGAGCGGCCTCTCTCTTTGGAAGGGGATGTGCCCCCCCAGCTCCCAATGCCTCCCCCACCCAGTGCTCCCCCTTCCTATCCCCCAGCCATATCATTCACCATTATCATTGCCCTGGAACTGAGTTTTTTTTCTTCTGGTACAGAAATATTTTCCTATACCCCGTCTCCATAAAAAGTGGGAAATTAAAGACAGCCCATTTTCCTACACCCTGCCCCCCCTTTTTCATTTAGGTGCCCACCCGCCTGGCGCCCACAGGCATGGAGCGCTTTGCCCCTGCCTCAAGACCTTCAGATCCGTACTCCACCTCTAATCAGTTTCTCTAATTTTTTTCCTTCATCTTTTTTTCCCTTTCATTTTACTGTTTCCTCTTTTACCCTCTAAAGAATACCTTAAAACCTAGAATTAGCTCAGGCATGTCTTTTATTCTTTTTTCCACATTTTCAAGCACAAAAATCCTTTGTTTGATTTTTTTTTTTCTCTTGACATTCCACTGTTTACCAACTCTGGGACAGGGAATTGAACCACCAGTGTACGTAGTTTGTCTGCAAATATTATGAAGAGACTTTTCAAAATCTGGACATTTGCTGGGTCCTCAAATAGCGTCTTACACATATCAATGACTTAAGGCAAAGAATGTCATTTATCTTAGTATTCTCAGTGCCTACCCATGTGAGAAACAGAGTAGTCACTTTTTTTTTTTCTTTTTTTATGTTTGCTGAATGAAGATTCCTTCATGTTGACCCTACTTAGATCAGGTCTGTAAACTTTTTCTGCAAAAGGACAGACAGTGAATGTGGCATGCTGGGCAGACCATACGACCTCTGTGGCAACTAAACTCTGCTGCTGTAGCACAAAAGCAGCCATAAAGGATACATAAGGAAATAAGCTGCGTTACAATAAAACTTTATTTAAAAAAAAGAGGCTGTGGCCTGGATCTATGGGTCTGTGGTTTGCCAACCCTTGGCTTAGATGATGTGGCATTTTAAAGCATTTAGAGAAAAGTACCAGGAACAACTCTTTACTCACTGTTCTTCCTCTGTGGAGGGTAAGAACTAAAAATAAAAAGACCAGTCAAGTGGCAATTGTAATCCAGGTATCTGAGCCATGTTTTTTGAGCCCCTACTCTCACGGAGACCCTGAGATAGGTCTGGGAAATATAACAGTGATCAGGAAAGAGGCTCTCCCCTGAATCAGGACTTCAGAGTGTCAGGGAAGGAAAACTTGTCCTTACCCTCTTAGGTTCAGTTTTGGGGGTTATGCAAATTAAAGTGACAAAAGGCAGAAAGCAAGAGAAAAAAGCAGATTTAATTAAGAATGTTCACATGGGGATTCACAAAGGAATGTGACTCAGGGAGGAGGTTAGAATTTGGGGCTTATCTACCATCTTAATTGGATACGGAGAAGGACAGAGAGGCATTCCTCAGAGAACAAATGACTTTTAGAAAAAAATAAATGGGCACTTGGGAGAACATACGAGAGATCTGGTAGTTTCATGACAATGTCAGTTTAGGTAATTTTTTTATCCAAGCGCTGACCTGTGCTGACTTGTGCTGACTGCTTGCTCGTCAGTCAATCTTCCCTGGTTGTGAAACTCCTGGGGAGGGGAATTATGACAGAGAAGCTTTGCTTTTAGATAAAGGGAATTCAGAAGAAGATTTTCCCTGGAGTTGCTGATTCTCAAATGTCTTCAGCTCAAAGGAATCCTTATGCCATGGTGGCATATTTTGGACCTGCTCAAGAGACTTCTGGGAGAGACGGGCAAGGTTGCAGGGAGAGACAAGAGAGCACCAGTCATGCTGCGATGGAAGAGCCAGATGGTGCTGGAGTGCATGGGAGGGGCAGGCAAGACTTCCCAGAGAAGGGACGTCTGAGCTGAACACTGAGGGGTGCAAGGGAGCCCGACAGGTGGAGGTGAACATACGACTTGAGACGCCAGCATGGGGAAAGCCCATCAGGCAAAGGAGCCAGTCTCTAGAAAGGCCTAGAAGCATGAATGGCGAGGCGTATATGAGAACATGCAAGTAGCTCTGTATCAGGGAGGGAACGTGCTGAGGGTAAGCGCTGGAGGAACAGCAGTCTCTGTGCTTTCCTTAGCACACGTGTGATCGTTTATTTCCTGTTCCCTGTTAACCTGAAGTCAGGAACCATCTCTGTGTGGTTCATCACTGCCCCCGCCCCCAGTGCCAGACACACAGGTAGACGCTCATAAATACTAGTGGCCTGACATTTAAGCACTGGGCTTAACCACCGGGGAAGGAAGGTTTTAGCATACAGGTTTTTCTAAATGTTTGGGGGATCCTTTGGAAACCTCTGCCACAATCTGCTTCACATACTGTTTGGGAATCCAAGGGTTACACAGGAACCCGTGCCTTCAACTTTACGCACTTTACAAAAACACACTCATTCAAACGTATGTAGAACTTTCACAAGTTTTATGAAAGGCAGGTATAGTGTATTGACTGCCACCATGTGAATGATCCTTCACCTGTCCCTGAATCTGCATCCTGTGCAATGTGACTTCTCCCATGAGGAGCTGGAATGAATATCCCACCCTAGAGGCTGGCCTGGCTATGACTCAGCTTGGTTTGGTCAGCAGCCCACAACAGAGAGGGTGCCAGATGCCAGCTGTAGGGGAGAAAAATTTCTTTTCTCACCTATCACTAGGTTCAAGGCTGAGTCCCCTCTAATAGCAAAAGACAGATTAACAAGAGAAAAGCATACACATTTATTTAATGTAAGTTTACATGACATAGGAGCTTTCAGAAATGAAGACCTGAAGGAACAGAGAGAACTGTGTATTTTAGGGCTAAGGATTGAAGAGAAGGCAGTACTGCAGAGGTGTGATCAGACAAAGGGGATCTGATCTAATGGTAAACCGCGTGGAACTCAGCAATGTCTGTTTCATCGGATTCTTCTTGGTATCTCTGTTTTCTTCCAGGTACAGGGAGGGAACCTCTGGAAAGAGGGTTTTATGACCTACTTCAGGGGAAGGTCAGCTGGGTTATATGGCTGTTTCAGTGGAGTAGGGGTGAGAGGAAGGTGGGGTAGACCTTCCTGCTTCTTCTGTTTTCTCAAATGCCACAGTGCCATATCTTGAGATAGTGTGTCCTGAGTCTCATCACAGTGCAGTCTTCCGAGGGCCTTGCATGCTTCTATTCCCTTAGAGATCTTCAGCATCATGTATGCAAGCCTGGGTAGCCTGCTGTGTGTTGAGAGACACGTGGTCCAGTGTACCCGTTGCCCCAGGAACAACCGATCAATGACAGACATGTGAGTGTGTCCATCCTACACCTGCCCCAGATAAACTAAAACTGCCCCTGGATGAACTGCACTAGGGAGCCTGGTGCACAACAGCAGATGCACCCAGCTGATGGCAGAGCAGTGAGTGACAGTGAATGCTCATTGATTGAAGTCACTGGGGTTTGGACTGATCTGTTATGCATCAATTGCTAGCTGATACAGCAAGGAAAAGGGATTCCTCTTCTCTGCTCTTCCTCATAATCTATAACTTTTTTCTCTCCCATGTTTCCCCTCCTCCCCTTCCCCCTGCCATGGGGCCTCTCTTCAGAGCTAGCCTTCCAATAGGCTTTCTCTTTCTATTATTCATCTTTTAAGATTATAGTCATATTACAGGCAGATTTGTAGATTACCACCGAAAATTGAAAATGGAATCTGAATACATATGAAAAAGAATTTTTTTTTTTTTTTTAAAGAGCAAGACACATATCGTGCAGTAGCTAATTGTCTGTGCATGGTCGAATGACTAAACATGCCCTGGAGAAGTTTTTCAGCGCTCCATCATTGCTTGTCCATAATGGGAAACACGGAAACGCTGTGCGTGCAGCCCACCGTGGAGGAGACCTCGGGTCTGCTGCTTTCAAGTTTGCTGTTCACAGAGGAGGGAGAGTGTTGTCTATTGTTTGCAGTGGACACAGATTACTCTCGGGGCTTGTTTCCTGCCTTGATCCAGTGAGCTACCTTATCTCAGTGATCTTGAGCAGGTAGCAGAAGTGGGAGTTTGATGCCAGAAAGAGAGAGCTTTGGTCAATGGAATTGCATCTCTCTTTCCTCAAAGCCATTTCTCACTGAGCTCTGGGACCCCTGGAACCATGTCGCTTGGCATTCTTGCAAAACCTCATGGCAGGACTGTCACTGTGGTTAGTAGACAGATTCAAGGTGTATCTCATATGCAGTGGAAAAGAGATGAGATTGTAGACGCCAGCCATTAGCCCGGGTGAAGAAACTATGCTCCCTGTTTCTGCAGAACATGCCACTAATTATATTTGCAACTTCATGTTTCCAAAGCATTTTCTGAATATTTACGATGCTTGATTCTCATTACAATTGTGATAGAAATAACTGAGGCTCAAAGTTACCTGACTAACCCCAAATCATAAAGCAGTTTAATGGATGTGTTGCTAACCACCGGATGTTTTTATTCCTTCATTTTAGTAATTTTGCAGATATTTCTTGAGCATTTACTATGTGCCATTTATGAAGTGGATCTGACTCTACACATGATTTGGAATAAAAAAAAAATCATTATTTGTTTTATGATATATATGTAAAATTTGAATTACTAATTAAAAAAAAGTTTTAGTAAGTTATATAATTAATCTAGTACCAGGAAAAAAAAGCAAAAGTAAATATGGTAAGAAACAATTTAATACATTAAAAATATTATTGTTGACTTTAGCAAAGTTGAATAAATATAGAGAGGAAAATACAGTATTTCCACAGGTAGACCATTTTAAACATCTATCAAAAATGACAATCCTAGAAAATGATTGGGAAGCTGGCATAAATCCTTTCTGATAAGGCACAGAGATTAATTAAAATAAAATCATGATTTGAAATGTTAAAAGAAAGAAAGAAATGTCTCTGGGTTGTGTGTGGACGGAAGGCAGTGGAACGCATTTGCATTTACTAGGGAAATCAGACTTTAAAAGGCAGCGTAAAAATGGCTAGTTTTATAAGATCTATTACCAGTAGGTTAAACTAGATCACAGCGGAATGTCTTTTTGCCCCTCTTCAACTCAGTCATCTGGTTGGAAGCGAAAGAACTCCCCAGAAAACAAATCGATGTCAAGGAGTAGCAGGGCACAGTAGACCTGCGACAGGACGTGGAACTGACAGCAGGAGTGACGCAGCAGTGTTATGGGAAGTCCAGAGAAATGAGCAAAAGTCACGCTTGCGGTGTGAGCAGTGAGGCTTCTGGTGAGATGGGCTAGCTGAGTCCTGCAACTCAGCAGGCAGCAGTGCTGTGTCAGAGGATAAACCACAGAGAGACACAGACCAGAGCTTCTGAATCTGGGGAATGTCAGCCAGGTCTGTGTCCCCAGCAGCCCCCTCCCCTTCCAACCCCTGCCCTGCCTCAGTGGCCCTTCAGGCACACCCATGTCCCAGGCACACCCATGTCCCAGGCACGTTAATGCACGGTCCCCCTTGGGTCATGGTTTGCTCTGTGTCTGCCACCAGGGACTCCCTTCACTGGATGTCCTCTCCTAGTGCAGGCCCTCATAGCCCACCTCCACAGCCCACCTCCACTTCCGGAGCCCCAAGGCGGATGTACAGCCGTGGCTCTTAAGCAGGGACCCAAGCTAGAGCTCTGGGAGGGGATGTCAGAGAAGTGAGGCAGTGATCCAGCAGAACTGTGAAAATAGTCCAGGTGAGCCCTTGGGTAACAAGTGCTGGGTGTAAGCAACAACTACAAACCTTGAGTGAGCCAAAGGTTTTGTAAGTCAAGAAGCATCCCTTCCCCCTCATTTTCCTGTTCCTCTCGTCATGGGCCCCAGCTGGTTTGGAGCTGATTTTAGGACTATGTTTTTCAATGTACTGTCCATGGGTCAGGATTGGCTGAGTGTTCGTTGAATACACAGACTTCTATGCCCAGTCCTTGTCTCATTGAACCACATGTTTGTGGGTGGGTCCCAGGCAAGTGGTCCTGGCACAAGGCTGCTTGAGAATCACTCTAGTATTTCATAACACCGTGACCTGGAGGTGGAGGCAGCTCCGGAACCTTTTATACTTATCAGAATGTTACTCTTCTCACTAGACCTGTTAGCTGCACCAGCCTAGACAGAGTGGTGTCCCTCCCACTGTGAACTGTTGATTCATTAAACAAACATTTATTGAGTGCCTACCATGCAGCAGGCATTTTCCAGGTCTACACATATTGTAGAGAAAACATTCAGGTAAAAATCCCCACCCTAATGGAGCTAACATTCAAGTGAGAGGAGACAAACCATAAAAAAGTAAAATAGATAATGGAGACTGGTAACTTCTAGGAAAAAATAAAGCAAGAAAGGGGAGCAGGAGAGCTGGGGGTGGGGTTGCAATTTTAAACAGGGGGCCCTGAGAACAGGACATCTGAGCAATGATCTAACGAGGGGAAAGACACAAGCCACATGTGAAGTTACGAGATAAAATAAGGATGAGGTTATGGACTGAATTGTGCACCCCCTGCCAAAATTCACGGGTTGAAGTCCTAGACCCACACGTGACTGTATTTGGAGATAAGGCCTTCAAAGAGGTAATTAAGATTAAATGAGCTCAGAAGGTTGGGGCCCTAATCTGATAAAACTGGTGTTCTTATAAGAACAGAAAGAGACACCAGAGCTGAGTGTGCACAGAGAAAAGGCCATGAGCACACACTGAGAAAGCGACGTCTACAACCCAAGGGGAGAGAAGAGGCCTTGGGAGAAACCAAATTGGCCAACACCTTGATCTTGGACTTCCAACCTCCAGAAGTGTGAGAAGATGAATTTCTGTGTAAGCCACCCAGTCGGTGGTAGTTTGTTATGGCAGCCCGAGCAGATTGATAATACATATACCCAGTTTCATTTGAATTTCAGATGAACAACAAATGATTTTTTAGTATAAGTA
>NW_007738104.1:45524-47054 GCF_000696425.1 Galeopterus variegatus
GCCTAGACAGAGTGGTGTCCCTCCCACTGTGAACTGTTGATTCATTAAACAAACATTTATTGAGTGCCTACCATGCAGCAGGCATTTTCCAGGTCTACACATATTGTAGAGAAAACATTCAGGTAAAAATCCCCACCCTAATGGAGCTAACATTCAAGTGAGAGGAGACAAACCATAAAAAAGTAAAATAGATAATGGAGACTGGTAACTTCTAGGAAAAAATAAAGCAAGAAAGGGGAGCAGGAGAGCTGGGGGTGGGGTTGCAATTTTAAACAGGGGGCCCTGAGAACAGGACATCTGAGCAATGATCTAACGAGGGGAAAGACACAAGCCACATGTGAAGTTACGAGATAAAATAAGGATGAGGTTATGGACTGAATTGTGCACCCCCTGCCAAAATTCACGGGTTGAAGTCCTAGACCCACACGTGACTGTATTTGGAGATAAGGCCTTCAAAGAGGTAATTAAGATTAAATGAGCTCAGAAGGTTGGGGCCCTAATCTGATAAAACTGGTGTTCTTATAAGAACAGAAAGAGACACCAGAGCTGAGTGTGCACAGAGAAAAGGCCATGAGCACACACTGAGAAAGCGACGTCTACAACCCAAGGGGAGAGAAGAGGCCTTGGGAGAAACCAAATTGGCCAACACCTTGATCTTGGACTTCCAACCTCCAGAAGTGTGAGAAGATGAATTTCTGTGTAAGCCACCCAGTTGGTGGTAGTTTGTTATGGCAGCCCGAGCAGATTGATAATACATATACCCAGTTTCATTTGAATTTCAGATGAACAACAAATGATTTTTTAGTATAAGTACGTGGGATGCATAGCGAACACTTATTTTCTGTTCATCTGAAATTCCAGTGTAACTGGGCGTGCTATATTTTTATTTGCTAAGGCTGGCAATGTTGCCTATATGAGAACCTGGGAGAAAAATTCTAGACAGAGTGACCGACCTCCTGAGATGGTCAGCGTTGTGGAGTTTTCGATAGCTAGCAGCTTTTCAAAGTAGCTTCTAAAGAATGTTCTTTTCTCTGAAGGCTTAGGTTTTACTTCAGACCTTCTACTTGGAGCAAAGGTTTTCTTTTGCCACTTTCGAGAATGCCAGTTATGCACCCAAACCCCAGTTGAGCAGAACGTAAGTGGAAGAATCTGGAACCGTGAAAAGATTCACACCAAACCCATCCACACCATTAGCACCATCATATATGTTCAATTTTGAAATCTTCTTCTGATTTTTCAGCCCTCCCCTGCCTCCTTTTGGGGTACCTGTTTTCAAACCACGTAAAGGGAAAATAGGAGGGCAAGAGCTGGATTGTTTAATTAAGCCTTTCTAATTGGAAACTTTTTATAAATGAAAATCTGATTCTCCTGGTTAATTTTGCTTATAAAACTTTACCAATTAAAACCTAATGGAAAAGAACTAAAAAAAAAAAAAAAATTAAAGCTTTGAAAAATTCCCTAATACCACAATGGAAAACTGTTAGGTACTGTTATATTTGTTCAGAAAATTTACTGCTAGGAAAATCTCAT
>NW_007738105.1:0-468 GCF_000696425.1 Galeopterus variegatus
TGATGTGTCAATGTAGGTTCATCTGTTGTAACAAATATCGCACTATCCCACACTGGTGGGGATATGTTGATAACTGGGTCGGAGGCTATGTATATGGAGGAGTAGGGGGGATATGGGAAATCTCTGTACCTTCTACTCAATTTTGCTGTAAACCTAAAACTGCTCTAAAAACTAAATTCAATTAAAATAAATCAATAAATCAAATATAAATAAATATAAGGAAAGGAAGAGGGGAGAAAAGGCCAAAGCATTTGTCATGGGCAAAGTAATGGATTCTGTGCCTAATTTCTCACATTTGTTAATCAGCTCTGTATTGCTTTTCTCCTCCTTACTCTTTTTCTCTCTAAATTACCTCATCTTTTAAACATTAGGACTATACATAATTATAATATGCATAATTTTAAAGAGCTTATATTTTATATAGCTCTTTAATTAATTTATAAAGTATTTTATTATTCATGACAAACA
>NW_007738105.1:3737-10728 GCF_000696425.1 Galeopterus variegatus
TTTTTTTTTCTTTTGGCATCTGTCTTGTATGGGAATTGAATCCTGGACCTTGGCATTATTAGTGGGTCAAATTTATTTATAAGATTTTCACTACACATTTCAAATTGAACTGACTTATACTCCAGTGCTCTAATACTTTTATAACATTATGCTTTTATAAAAAGAAATAGGAAAGGGCTGGCTGGTTAGAGCATGGTGCTGATAACATGTAGGTCACAGGTTCAGATTCCTGTATCAGACAGCCACCAAAAAAAAAAGTATAATAATAAGGAATGTTTAAAAAAAAAATAGGAGGGCCAGCCCGTGGCTCACTCGGCGGAGTGCAGTGCTGATAACACCAAGGCCACGGGTTCGGATCCTGTATGGGGATGGCCAGTTTGCTCACTGGCTGAGCATGGTGCTGACAACACCAAGCCAAGGGTTAAGATCCCCTTACTGGTCAACTTTTTAAATAAATAAATAAAAAGAAATAGGAAACAACAACTGCCAGTCACTCAGCTGATGGCTTCTGAGGGACTGAATGGATGTTGCTTTCCATTTTCGAAAAATGAATGTTCACCTGTAAGGGACAAACTGGATTAATTCATTGTATAATTTAGAAAAAAAATTATATTTGAAACTCTAAAAAGTTATGGTGTTATCTATTCCAATAGAAAGCAAGGCTTCAAATTGCATATTTTATTAACAAATCTCATTTGGGGTGATTCAATTCAAATATTTATGAGCCATGAATAATGAATTGAGTGTGATAACTAGTTATTTCTCTTAATGATTGATACTTACAGGAAAGAAGGGAAATATGCTTAGGGGGTGAAATGTGATCAGACCTCATGATTTCAGTTATGAGAAACACATAGAAAATCATGATTTTAAAAGAACTTACCTTCTTACTCTGAGGTAGGAGTAGTGTTGGGGAGGGTGTCTGAAATAATGGAAACATGTTTAGAAAGATTTCAAAAAATATGAGATTTCTCAAGGTTTAGCAACATTCAACACATAGCTATTGGGCACTTACCAAGTTCAAGGCCCTGTGTGGGGCTAGTGGGTATAATAAGATAATTAAGCTAAGCTTATGACCCTCATAATCTAATGAGGAGATAATTGATCAGAATACCAATATAAGTGACAGTGGAATTCTGGAAAGGGTAGGAAGTACAGGCATAATCTTCCTTTTGGGAAGGCAGGTAGGAGAGGAGACAGGGCTACTCAAGAAAGATCCCACAACTTCTGGGACATCCAGTCATTAAAGTCTGTAACAGGTAAAACTTTACTATGATTATAACATTAAAAATACAGCAAAGACACACATTGTTTCCATGAGATTAGTTTTCAGGCTAAAGAGGAGTTAGGAATAGTCATTAAAGTCTGTAACAGGTAAAACTTTACTATGATTATAACATTAAAAATACAGCAAAAACACACATTGTTTCCATGAGATTAGTTTTCAGGCTAAAGAGGAGTTAGGAATATATATATATAGTCATAAAGCCATATACTGATGTTATATTTTTAAAAGTCATATGAATAATATAGGAAAATCTTCAGAGTTGGTAATGACTTTCTCATAAATGTGAAGGATTTTATTCTTGCCCTCTGGATACCTGTGTGGCTATTGAAAAGTCTGACTCCATTCTGATTCTTAGTCCTTGTATATACCTGGTTTGGCTTTTGATCTTCCCTTCTTTAGAAGCATTTGGGATGTCTTTTTATCCCTTTTGTTCTAAGTAGCTTCCCCCTCTTTTTGCTTGATCCCAACCATGGGCATGCACATTTCCTTCCTTTCCCAATCGTGATAGCAAGACTTGGCTGGAACATTTAACAAGACTATTAAATGCTTAAAGAGGGCTGGCTGGTTAGCTCAATTGGGAGAGCATGGCACTGATAAAGACTTAAAGATTTCAGAATGAAATTTCAACACATCAGGCTGAATTCTTTTGTATTTATCGTTCTTAATCCACAGCAACTATTCAATTAAATTTTCACCATAATAGCCATAATGGTACTTTTCTGGCAACTCATTTAAAAAAATTTTTTAATATAATGACTTTTCACTCAAAAATATACTATATGATTATCCCATAAGGAGTAATATTTTGACCTTATGGTTTCAGACAATGACCCACTTACCAATTGACTTGGCACAATAGTTTCTAGTTAGGTAATATTATATAGAATACTATATATTATATAGAATACTTGAACTGTGTGCTGTGTTTGACTTTTGTTTTGCCTATGTTTTTAGGTGCATTAAGTGAGAGAGCTTCTTCAATCTGTTTTGAAGTTCTCTTGTGTTTAGCCTTTATTTTGTCCTAGGAGTGTTTCTGTGTTATAGTTTTATTCCTAAGAACAGTTTGAGTGCAAAATAGCTGTGAACCTCCAAAAGGTGAAAATACTGGTGAAAAAAAACAATGGTACAGAAAGAAAAAAAAAAGAAAACTAACCATTAAATGAAAATGGGTATGATAAAGAGAATGAAAAGAGAGTAAGAATGGAATATATTGAATGTTTTTAAGAGAGAGTTCACTATACTGTGTACAGAATTTTTGCAAATTATGAGAAGATAAAGAAAAATTCTAAATCAGTCATATATTGAGAGAAATTGATCATGTCCACAAAAGGATCTCCTAGCCTCATTCTTAAGAGGAAGTCATTCTCAAGTGTGTCTAACTCTGATCTGAAATGCCTGACTGAAAGTCCATTAGTAAACTCTCCACCACCTTTCTCAGAAAGATTCCCCTGTCCACTTCTCCACCATCTCCCACTAGGTCTTTAATTCATCCTTTGATAAGTACAATAAACATTTCATAACAAACGAGTCCCATGGGATTCCTCTTCACCATCAGCCAATGTGTGAAAGGCTGACTTAGTCAGGAGAATCCCTGACTGGTGTGGTGTCGGGTCCACCACCAGCCAACCCGAACAGCCCTAGCCTCGTTCCTTTTGGTGGGCGAGCGAATGGCCCGGATTACTCTTTCCCTCCAGTCCCCTTTGGAAGGAGACGGGGGAAGAGAGCTGAAGAGAGGTGAGCACAGCCACCGGCCCCAACCAGCCCGGTTAAAGGACACTCAGGCACAGCGGGGGTTCTGTCGGGCAGTTCTGTTTATTATCACACAAGCACTTGCTTTTAAAGGCAAATGGGGAAGGGAGGTTTTTTACATAATCCTATCAGCTTAAAGGTCAAGGGCATGCATCCTGTCTCAATGCCTAGCTATTGCAACCATGCAGTGTTAGGAGTGCGGAAGCACGTATTTGGCCAATAAGGGCTAAGACAAGGTTCCCGCAGACACTCCCACCTTACTTCCTCTTGGCACCATCTTAGGCTGCCACGTTAATGCACCCTTGTGGGCCCATAATGGCGCTGCTTGTAATGTCACTTAAGGTGGTGTTAGTTTTTAAGGCCCGACAGTGTGGGTCCAAGCTCTCCCCACTATAGGATCCCAGTCACACCCACCAGATAGAACTTAAAGGAAAGGCTTTTTATTTTGGAAGATGTTGACCAGGAGACAGAGGGTAAAGTTCCAACTGCCTCTCCAGTAGACTGAGGGATGGGATTTATATAAGTAAATGTATCTGGGAGAGAGGAAGTTGGGTCTTCAAGCATAATGGGCAGCTGCTTCCCAATGCTATCTACAGTGCCAATGTACCATCTGGTTTCCATTCCGTGATGCTATCTTTAAGAGACATATCAGGCAAGACAGGATGTATGGTCTTCAAAAATGATGGGCAGCTGCTTTCAATACAATCTTAGCTAATCATTAAGGGCTAGCCACAAAGGAAAAACAAAGTCAGTTCTATAGTGTACACAGGAGTTGGAGGGTTTTCTACATTTACACATTCATTACTTTACACTCTAGACACAAATCAAGTTTTTTTATTTTCAAATTGTTTTTTATTACTTATACAAATTTGTATTATTTAGTTTTTACATTTTAATGCAAAAATTATTTGGGACTTTAGGTTGGGATTTAAGATATCATAATGTTTTCCCTTAAAATTAATAAAAAATAGAGCTAGCCAGTTAGCTCTATTGGTTAGAATGTGGTGCTGATAACACCAAGGTCCAGGGCTTGATTCCTGTTCTGGCCAGCTGCCAAAAAAAAAATTAATAAAAAAAATTTTTTTGAAAGTGGATGTTTAATTAGCACCAGTATTTGGGGGACTGGATTAAAATAGTTAAGCAAAGTTGTATATGGAGTTTCTCAGTTTCCATAGTTCCCATTGCCAACTGGGGTCTTGCACTAGGAGTCCCTGAGCCTGACCACCAGCCAGACTTCCAGGGCCAGCCAGCTTATCACTACTTATGAAGAGTGCACTGGAGCTAGAGTAACCAAATATTCATTGTCCAAGGTGAACACTTTGACAGTAAAAGGGTAGCTACTAATAATTACATCAGGAAAGTTGGTTTACAATGAAACCATGCCAGGCAAAGAAGGAATGAATGGTCACCATACTTTGAGTCTGTCTCCTTTACCTGGAGTCAGTGATGTGCTGGTAGATGTTTAAAAACTGGCTCTCTGGGGGCAAAATGTCCATTTGTGTGTTTGCTGATTTGCATAGTGTAAATATTCCCACCACGGCCAATTTTAAGCCACCAACAGTTTAACAATCAACTTGCAAGACTGCTGAAAATTTAACCATTAGTTCCTGCTAGCCAGCTCCAGCACACCACTGTCTGGAGTCCAGACACCAAATTCTTTGAAGCTCAGAGTAGAATTTGGCCTCCCTTTATCACATATCCTATATTTCTATATCCTCTCCCTAGATAGACCTCTTCTCAGTATAGTAAATATTCTGTTACCTTCAGAGGAATCCCCATTCCCAAGCACAGATGTGGTCTTCCTTTTTCTTTCCTCCAAACATAGTTTACTTAATGTGTTTAAGAATTGGCTGGCTGGTTAGCTCAGTTGGTTAGAGCGTGGAGTTATAACACTAAGGTCAAGGGTGTGGATCACTGTATCAGCCATCTGCAAAAAAAAAAAAAAAGAATTATTTGTTGTGTTTTCTACATGCCATGTATTATGGCATACCAGAATACAGTAATCCAACATTAGTAGTGTTATCAAAGACTAGGAAATTCAGTCTTGGATAAAACCATGTGCTAGAAATGGTCCAGTCTATGTCAAGTAGCACCAAGATCAGCACAGAATTTGTTCTCCCCTCATCACATATCCTAGTAGAATTTGTAGAATTTTGGACAGTTTCTCCTCCAGCATGAAGGGGTGACCAAGCCTGCATATCATTTTAGCAATCTTCAGTGTCTCTGTTTTTTCTGTGAGCAACCAACAGCATAAATAATATAACTATAGATAAGGCCCAAGAATAAGCAGAAGTAATTGCATGGGACAGTCAGAATCTAGGAAACAAACTTGTCTTTTAATGAGAGTCTAAAGGAAACATTTAGATACACAATTCTGGCCACTTTAATATGATGTTATAGGACTATGAAGAGCACTTTAGCTCTTGGACCACAGCTCCACTTTACTAAGCATTTGCACAACTAAAGCAAAATTCGAATGGTTTTTCTAGAACTCAGGGATGACCTAGAACTCGGGATTGGCCTCCACGTAAATCAAGCCTCTCCCTCTAGGAGGCAGAGGATTATTTGCATATTTTAAATGACAATTGTCATCAGTTTTCAGTGTCTTCTCCTGATGGAGCCAAGTCTTCATATAGATCACCTTCTTATACATCAAAACTAACTCCTTTTCTCTCTCCTTAATACCACCCCAAAGATCTACGCTGTATTCTTGGCACTAGGATACAAAAAGGAGTCAACACAAATGCTGTCCCTGGGAAGCCCATACTTCTGTTGGGGAGATAGATAAATTATATATACAATTAACTATAATAAAAATAAGACTAAGTCAAAATAGAGGTACAGGGCCAGCCCAGTGGCACACTGCTACAGTGCGCCGCTTGGGAAGTGCGGCGGCGCTCCCGCTGAGGGTTCGGATCCCACATACAGACCGGTTCCCGCTCACTGGCTGAGCAAGGTGTGGGCACAGCACCGAGGGTTGTGATCCCGTTGCCGGTCCCGGTCTGGTACAGGCACGACACTGAGGGTTGTGATCCGTTGCCGGACACAAAAAAAGACAAAAAGGGGGAAAAAAAAACAAAATAGAGGTACAACCAAACTCTATAGGCCCTCAAAGACAGAATCAATGGTCATGACACAGACTAATTGTTACCAAATTAGGCTCTTGGGTCTCAAAGTCATAGAAATGAACAGTGCACCCAGCAGTAAAACAAGCAATGTTTTATTAAAAGAGGAGATACACTTATGCATAACGGAGGTAGCTATAGGGAAGCTAGTTCCCTGATGGGAACTGTTTAGCGTCCTTCATAGGGCAAGGGGGCAAGGGGTACAGGCCAGCATCATCAGTCTATGCCTCTGAATGTGGTCCATTCTGTTCTTCCTGGTTGCATCATGGATGCATGCTCAGTTAGGGCTTTGGTCCTTCCACCTGCTCAGTAGCTCCAAGATGGTGGTGTTGCTCATTATCACCACACCAGGAGGGTCATTCTAGTGGTCACCTTGAAGCTTTGTGCACATGTGGGAGTTGGGCTAGCCACCTGGGGGAAGTGGGGAACAGTTTTTTCAAAAGCAAGCAGTTCTAGGCTGGCCCTGTGGCTCACTCGGGTGGTGCTGTTAGGGCCAAGGCTGTGGGTTTGGATCCTATATAGGGATGGCTGGTGTGCTCGCTGGTGCAGATGACACCAAGCCGAGGGTTGGGATCCCCTTACTGGTTAAATAAATTAAATAAATAAATAAATAAATAAATAAATAAATAAATAAATAAATAAATAATTGGGATCCCCTTACTGGTTAAATAAATTAAATAAATAAATAAATAAAAAACAAGCAGTTCCTCAATTGACATCAGCATCTTGCTTTGATTTCTGGTATTTTTATGATGGTCACAAGGGAGATAGGTTCTAGGAGTATCTTGCCTCTAACTCCTAAAGGGGCCCTGAGGTTAATTTGTAACTT
>NW_007738105.1:11192-12863 GCF_000696425.1 Galeopterus variegatus
TAGGTTCTAGGAGTATCTTGCCTCTAACTCCTAAAGGGGCCCTGAGGTTAATTTGTAACTTAATTTTTATAGTTGCAGGAAAAGAAAGAATGGGTAGATAATGATAAGTTTTAAACAAAGCTAACGGTTATATTTTAACAAGTCTTGGGGAATGGGTTTTGAAATTCAGTAAATATCTGTTCCCCTCTTATCTCAGTTTATTTCATCAGGATGGTTACACCTGTCCAATGTCCCTTTCAGTCACTTTTATCAGAACCATGGGGTAATCATGTGCCCTGGGGCTCTCAATACCAAGGAGTGGAAAAGTAACAAAATGTCCTCTGCATGGAAGATGTAGTTGGTTGTGTTCACAGGCCCAGCCCTATCCCATCTCATAATGACATAAGAATCATAAATTAATTTTCTAGCAACCATTAGCATCTACATGCCACCTGCTATGACTGCTTTCTAGTATGCATATATTCAATAGCATAGGGTGTGCTTGTATATACATTTATATACCAAGTATTTTCTATTCAAGAATGTATTTTCTATTCTATCATGTCATTTTGTAAAATGACAATTAGATTTTTAATAGAACTTGATAAACCTACTATAAAATATATATGGATAGTATATGTATATTGGTAGTAAACACTCAGGAATAGTCTAAACAATTTGTAAAGAGAAATAAAAGGGAGGGTGTATTTACCCTCTTGGATAACAATACATATTATAAAGATGCCAAAATTAAAATAATATTCAGGAATAGACAAATCAATCAATAAAATCAATAAAATAGTTCCATATATGAAACTTTGATATAAACTAAAAGTGCCATTTCAAATTATGGAGAAATGGATGAACCATTTAATGAATGTAGTTGGAACCACTGGTCATCCATATGGTAAGAATGAATTAGGTTTACCCTCCCATTCTTCTCCTGAAATAATAAAGTATCTATAACACAGAGTTGTTAGTATATTATATGATTAGTCAAAAGAATGAAGTACATTTATGTGTGAAAATATGGAAAGATCTTCAGACTGTAAATAATAAGTCACAGAAAAAATATATACAACACAGTCCTATTTATGTGTTTGTATGTGTGTGGGGGGAGGGGAGAAGACACACCCCAAACCACGAATACACATGTGTGTATGAATATATATGTACAGAGAAACAATCTGGAAGCATATACAATGAACTGTTACCATGGTTACAATAAGGCGGCAAGTAAGAGCTCAGCAGAGCATATGTGGGAGCCATTATTCTTTATTCCAAACCTCCATAGTTGTTTAATCTAAAAACAAATAGTACCATGACACAGTCACATGGGAAGTGTTGTAAAAATTATAAATCACTACATAAATATATAATTATTTAATAAGTTAATTTGTTAAACTAGCTTTTATGTGAGGTTTTTTACTTACTTGCTAGTACTGGGTTGAGGCAGTGGTCCTAAAAATGTGGTTGGGAACCCCTAAAGATCCCCAATACCCTTTCAGGGGTCTATGAGATTAAAACTATTTTTTAATAACACTAATATGTTATTTGTGTTTTTCCTCACATTCTTTCATGATTTTACCATAGATTTTTGGGGGGAGATAGATGCGGACAGGTGCAGTAGGAAGATTTTTCACTGCATAGCTTTCTTATTTTATTTTTATTTTTAAATCATATGAATGTGTT
>NW_007738105.1:13210-15961 GCF_000696425.1 Galeopterus variegatus
GTCACATGGGAAGTGTTGTAAAAATTATAAATCACTACATAAATATATAATTATTTAATAAATTAATTTGTTAAACTAGCTTTTATGTGAGGTTTTTTACTTACTTGCTAGTACTGGGTTGAGGCAGTGGTCCTAAAAATGTGGTTGGGAATCCCTAAAGGTCCCCAATACCCTTTCAGGGGTCTATGAGATTAAAACTATTTTTTAATAACACTAATATGTTATTTGTGTTTTTCCTCACATTCTTTCATGATTTTACCATGGATTTTGGGGGGGGAGATAGAGGCGGACAGGTGCAGTAGCAAGATTTTTCACTGCATAGCTTTCTTATTTTATTTTTATTTTTAAATCATATGAATGTGTTACCTATGAGAATATAACCTACAGAAGATATTATGGATGAATACTTCTGTAATCTCTGGATATACAAGGTATTTCTGTTGCCTTGGATGATTGAGAAGAGAGGTACAGACCTACTCTGGGCCATATTATATAAAAGAGAAATAAATTTGATATTGTTCGAGCCACTAAAATTGTCATACTAGCTTAGTCCATAATATAATTAATACAAGCCTAAATGTCTGTCAATACAGCTTTTTTTTCCTCAACAATTATGTGTAATAGAATCATAGACAATCATTAAAATTGATTTTATAAATATATAGATGTCCATATGTATTGTTGGGTGTCTTGCTTGGGCTACTATCAAAAAAAAATCACAGAATGGATGCCATAAACAACAGAAAGTTTATTTCTCACAATTCTGTGGGCTGGAAAAGCCAAGATCAAGGTTCTAGCCAATTGCATTCCTGGGGAAGACTCTCTTCCCAGCTTGCAGACAGTTGCCTTCTCCCCAGGTCCTAATGTAAGAAAATAATCTAAGTGATTCATTTTTAGAAATGACTTATCTGAGGATGTTTTATTGAGATGGTAATTAGTTACTAGCTCCTTTTGTTTTCTTCATTCCCTGGTGTTTCTCCTTTCACAGGGCATTAGTGGGCCTTTTTCATGGGTTTGTCCTGAGCCCCCAGACAAAGAAATTCCTTGCAAGGGGGTAATAAATCTTAGGCATTGTTCAGGAAGATTGTGCACCACACAGTACTCAGCCAATGAGGAAGTGGGGGGAGGGACTTGCACACTAGGGAATAAGTTGCTCGATGCAACCATTTTGTGTGTGCCTGCCCTTCAGACAACTGATCTTGCAAGATCACCATTAAAGTCTCGCTTTGCTGTACCTCATGTCTACATGTCCATCCTTTGGCATTGGATGGATGAGGGCATTTCTCATACTCACATGACCTTTCTTTAGTGTGTGCATATGGAGAGGAAAAGAGCTCTGGTCTCTCTTCCTCTTCTTATGAGGATATCAATCCCACTGGATGAGAGCGTGTGATATAATAAGAAATATATATCTGGTCTCTGCCCCTGGTTGCTAACACAGAGCTCCTAAAACCCTTGTAATTTGCTGTGATAGGGATGCTAATANACATAAGAGCTTCTAAAACTCTTAGTATTTCCTGAGTGATAGGGGTGAGAAGAGTGTCTTTTGTTATTCATAAAAAGTCCCTTTCAACCATAGCTGAGTTTATGCTGATCATAGGACACTTGCAGACTGAGGTCTGTCACCAGGAAGACCAAGGAATGGAAGTTGAAACTTTCAGCCCCACCCTCTGACCTTTGGGGAGGGGAGAGGGGCTGGAGATTGACTTAACCACCACTGGACAATGATTTAATCAATCATGCTGTATTAGTCCATTTCTGTTACTTTTAACAAAATACCTGCAAGTGGGTGTTTATAAAGAAAATGAAATTTATTGCTTATAGTTTCAGAGGCTGGGACATCCAAAGTCCAGGGAGCACATCTGATGAGGGTTTTGGTGGTGACTTCAATGACACAGGGTATCACATTGTGAAATGGTGGAGCAGAGAGAGTAGAGAGAAAGACAGACTCTCCTCTTCTTTTAAAGCCCTCAGAACCATGCCCTTGACCCCGTTTTTAATTCATTCACTACTGCACGGTCCTACAATCCAATCAATCACCTCTTCAAGGCTCCACCTTTCAATTACCATAATAGGATTTCTGACCCTCTTAACAGTCAGAGTCAGGCCTAAGTTTCTAATACGTGTAACCTGGGGGACACAATTCAAGCTTCAGTGAGTTGTTGGGGAACGTAATTCAACCCACTACACATGCCTGGGTAATGAGGCCTCCATAAAAATCCTAAATGCCAGGGTTCAGAGGGCTTCCAGGTTGATGAACATAGGGAGGTGTTGGGAGGCTGGTGACCCCAGAAGGGCATGGAAGATCTGTGCGACTCCTGTCCCTCCAATACTTTGCCCTATATAATAAATCTCTTCTATTTGGCTATTCTTGAGTTTTATCCTTTAAAATGAACCAGTAAGTGTAAGTACAATGTTTTCCTGAGTTCTGTGAACTGTCTGAGCAAATTATCAAGCCCAAGAAGGGGGTCATGGTAACCCCTGACTTGTAGCCAAATTGGTCAGAAATACTAGAGGCCCAGAACTTGTGAATGGCATCTAAAGTGGAGGAAAGTCTTTTGGGACTGAGCTCTTACCTTGTGGGGTCTGACACTAACTCTGGGTAGTCAGTGCCAGAATCGAATTGAATTGTTGGACACCCAGTTGTGTCTGCAGAAAACCAGAGAACTCCTTGGTATGGAAAACCCATACATTGTTGGTTCCTCGCCACCAGGGACCAACAACACAGGGCGGGAAGGGACCCCGGACCAG
>NW_007738105.1:20831-24746 GCF_000696425.1 Galeopterus variegatus
GTTTAAAATGGCTGAGGTACTTTCCCAAAATGGCTGGCGGCCCGGGCGTAGCCCAACAATACATCTGGTGCCAGAAGCATTGTGAATATAGAAAAAGAGTGTTTTCCTTTTAGGGCTCCACCCTATGATATCATTTATCCTTAATTATCTCTTAAAGACCCTATCTCCAAATATAATCACAATGGGGGTTAAGTCTTCCACATATGAATGGGGGGTGTGGAGTGTGAACATAACTCAGTCCAAACCATTGGATTAAAAAATTTGCTAAAATCATATATATTGTGATTCCAATTATGTATGTGTGGGTGTGTATGTATAGAGGATGTTTACATAGACATAGTCTGAAAAGATGCTCCCTAAGTAGCAATGAACTCTGGTAGGTGGGATTTAAGGATGCAATGACAGGCATGTTTGGGACTACATTAAGAATAAATTAGAAAATTGGGCATAGCTAAGAGTAGTGCTTGATGTAGATCACCGCTATAAAATCAAACAAACTATATAACACATGAAGATTTGTTCAATATAAGTAAACTTAAATGCAAAAAAAAAAGTCACTTAAAAAATTTTTTTTAATTTTATGTACAAAGAGCTAGCATGGTTTCTTTTCTTGGGTGGATGGCTTGGATACTCCATTCAAGGAAGATCACTTAGTCCAACTCAATGAAGCCTATATCCTTCACTGTACTGATAGAAAAACTGGCAGCACATACCGAGGCCATATTTCCGTATCAGACCATGCAGGTTTGAGCAGAGGCAGCAAAAGCGAGAACCCTGACAGAATTTTCGCAGATGGTTCCAGTAGAGATACTGGCAACCTATCTTGCTTTCAGGAGTGCAGTGAGGCAAAAAGGGCAGAAAGTCACTTTCAAAAGTGACAAATGGGTACAATGAATTCTACTTTCAACTGAAGTATTTCTTTAAAAGTAGAGATTGCTTCTGTTATTGTGTGCTTTCGGTTGAGTTGTGCTAAGGTATTTTGTTTAGAAATTATTTCTCATGAGTAACCCGTGTTGTCATTTTCATTGAGTCCTTTCCATCTCAGGCTTTGGTCCTCTTAAAAATGTCGAAAACCCTCCACTCCCATGTATACCCTCATAGAATTAACTTCGTTTTCCATTTGTAGCTAGCCCTTAATGGTTAACTAAGATTATATTGCAAGCAGCTGACCGTCACATCCTGTCTCTCCCATATAGTTCTCAAAGATAACATCACAGAATGTAAAACAGACCTTGGAACAATGGATAATGTCGGGAAGCAGCTGTCCATTATGCTTAAAGACTCTATATTCTATCTCCCTGGTATATTTACCCAAGTAAACAGCAGCCCTCAGTCAATCAGGGAGGCAGTTGCGACTTTTCTCTCTGTCTCCTGGTCGACGTCTTCCAAAATAAAAAGTCTTTCCTTTAAGTTCTGTCTGGCCGGTGTGATTGGTGGTCCTATAGCAGCAAGCCCTCAGACCTGCACAGGTCAGTTATTCCCCCTACAATGTCAGCCCCTCACATCTTAGCTGAAGGTGAAGGGGATTCCTGTGGGACGCACTCTTCACCACATTCACCCATCTCTTACTTCTTGGTCCTCTCACTTATTTGCCCCTTCCTCACAGATTGTCATGTATCTCCTCATTCTTCCAGCTCCTAGTTGCTCTGTTTTTCCTTTTTCCCTCTTCTTTTGTTATGTGCAACCACTTCTTTTTCCTTTTATTCCATTTGTTTTTCTTCATTTGTTTTCTTATTATCTTCCTTGTTCTCACCCTTTTTTCCTTCTCTTGGTCCTCTTATTCTTGATCAATTGAATTTTTTCATTGCCTTTTTTCTTCTTTTTCCATTCTGCAATCCCTAACCTCATAATAAAACCTGAAAAAAGTGCTTCCACAGAGCAGACAAAGCATTTAAATGTGGGGATTCCCTCTGCCCCTATATTTCCAGAACAGTTCTGCATGGGTATTGCTCCAGCCATTATGGTGACTGCCCATCTCTAGATGCAGTAAGTTGATCACAGTCCCAGGAGTTGATATGTAGAGGTAAAAATAACCCCCAACCTTTCTGGTAAACAATACCAGGTGCTTGGGACTTTCTGTTGGCAGATGGTTGGGACTTTCCATTGCTAAGGGGATAGGACTTTCCAAAGAGCCCAAAGTACACCCAGTTCCAGGAAGGGCCTAACCGTGAAAGGGGTGAGCCATTGGTCAATTCCCCCAGTTCCTCACTTGTGATCCAAAGATACCACTCCACTAAAGGCCGCCAATAAAATTAAAGGTCACCTTAGGTGACCAATAAGCTGTGTACAACTCATCCTGTTGCCAAAGTCTGCTTACCAAACTGTATAAAAAGTGCTTGTGTTAAGGGCTCAGGGCCGCTTCTGTCCTAGAGACTGAGGGACCCCAGCAAGCTGGAATAAAAACCTCTTGCTTGATTGCAATGATCTCTGTCTCCTGGTCTTTGTGAGATGAGCCTTCCCAATAAGTAAGATTTGCGTGTCCACGCCAGTCTTACATTTTGGTACATTGGCTGGGTAACGACTCTACCCAGGACCAGAGACTAGAGAACGGAGGATCACTTGAGCAGGTACCATGGTTGTCTGTCTGCCTGCGTCTGTCTTTATTGTCTGCTGTAAGTTGTCCACTGTAATCTGGTTTTGGTTTTTTGGAGGCTCCGAGATGGAGTCGTCAGTCTGTGGTGGTCCATAGTGGCGGGTAGACATACCGGTACGCCACGGCCACAGGAATCCTGGAGGATGCTTCAGATTCCTATGTTGGAGATTATTCTCTGATAATCGGGTTGTGGCGCCTATTGCAGGGGTGCATTGGTGTTTTGGTTTCTGTTTGTCTGGTTATATGTGTGTTGGGACTGACAACCCTCTGGGGCAACATGGGGCAGACTGTTTCAACCCCTTTGAATCTGACTCTGAAATACTGTACTGACATGAAGGCCAGGGCTCATAATCTGTCTGTACAAGTTAAAAAGGATACGTGGGCGACTCTTTGTTCTTTGGAGTGGCCGACTTTCCAACTCGGGTGGCCCACCAAAGGCTCTTCCCTGCCGCTGATCACAGCAGTAAAGAAAAAAAATTTTGGTTTCAATTCTAAGAGTCACCCAGACCAGGTCCCTTATATCATTGTCTGGGAAGATCTGGTTGCAGACCCTCCTCTGTGGGTCCATCCCTTTGTTCCCCTAACAGGTCCATCGGCTGTCTTTGCTCTTCAAGAGATGGAAAAGAAACTGGAGGTCCTGCCTTCCACCAAATCGGACTTGCTTCTCCTAGACCCTCCTCCTTATCCTCCATCCCTCCACCATCAGGCAGCCCACCCATCGGCTCCTCCGGAGAGCCCACAAGGAACAAGGGAAGGACCTGCACAGGGGATGTGTAGTAGGTGAGCAGCCCCTCTGGAGGCTGTTCCCACCCTCCCTCTGTGGGCTTATGGCCCTCTTGATGAAGAGGGCAACCAGCCCTTACAATACTGGCCTTTCTCCTCTTCCAATCTTTACAACTGGAAATCTCAGAATCCCCCTTTCTCTGAAAACCCCCAGGGTCTCACTAACCTTGTAGAGTCCCTCCTCTTTACTCATCAGCCCACCTGGGATGACTCCTCCAGGTCCTGTTCACCACCGAGGAGAAACAACAAATCCCCCTGGAGGCTCAAAAGAATGTTCCAGGAGATGATGGGAGGCCTACCCTCCTCCCTGATGTTATAGATGCAGGATTCCCGTTGACCAGACCAAACTGGGATTTCAACTTGGCAGAAGGTAGGGAGCACCTGAAAGTCTATCACCAGGCTCTAATGGCAGGTCTCCGATTTGACTAAGGTAAGAGAGGTAATCCAGGGGCCCAATGAGTCTCCGTCAGCATTTCTAGAGAGACTCATGGAGGCATTCCGTCAGTTTACCCTGTATGATCCTAGTAGTGAGGAGCACA
>NW_007738105.1:26164-26661 GCF_000696425.1 Galeopterus variegatus
CATTTGCTCCAGCTGGGGATCCTACACAAGTGCCAATCAGCCTGGAACACGCCTTTGCTACTGGTCCAGAAACCTGGGACTAACGTGCCAATCAGCCTGGAACACGCCTTTGCTACTGGTCCAGAAACCTGGGACTAACGACTACCGACCGGTCCAAGACCTCCGAGAGGTAAACAAGTGGGTGGCCGACCTCCACTCCACAGCTCCTAACCCCTATAATCTTTTAAGCTCTCTACCCCCAGACAAGATCTGGTACTCAGTACTGGATCTCAAAGATGCATTCTTCTGTTTACCGCTGGCTGTAAAAAGTCAAGATTACTTTGCCTTCGAATGGAAAGATCCAGAGACTGGCCTAGCAGGGCAACTCATGTGGACCCACCTGCCTCAAGGATTCAAAAACTCGCCCACCATCTTTGATGAGGCCCTCCACCAAGACTTGGCTACATTCAGGGCCTCTAACCCCCAGGTAACTCTGTTGCAGTATGTAGATGATCTCC
>NW_007738105.1:28975-30132 GCF_000696425.1 Galeopterus variegatus
AAACTGCAGAAGCTTGAAGAGTTACAAGATAAGTCATTGAGGGAGTTAGTGCAGGTGGCTGAAAAGGTTTACCACAATACAGAGTCAGAAGAAGAAAAAGAAGAGAGAAAGCAGAAAGAGCAGGAGGCTAAAGAAATTAAGAAAGAAAAATGCCAAGAAAGAAATCTTCATAAAATTCTGGCCACTGTAATTAGGGAGACTAGGGAACCTAGTAAGACAGTACTGGGCAGCAAGAAGGAGCCCCTAGCAAAAGATCAGTGTGCATACTGCAAGGAGAAAGGACACTGGGCTCAGGAATGCCCCAAGAAAAAGAAAAAGCCTCAGGCCCCCAAAGTCTTGGCCCTGCAGGAAGACAGTGGTTAGAGGGGATGGGGTTCAGACCCCCTCCCCAAACCCAGGGTAACCCTTACAGTGGAGGGGAAGCCCACTCAGTTCTTGGTAGATACTGGGGCTCAGCATTCAGTGTTATTACAAACAGATGGACCCCTCTTGAATAAAAAATCGTGGGTGCAGGGGGCTACAGGGAACAGACAGTACCCATGGACTACCCGAAGAACAGTGGACCTAGGCATGGGCCAGGTATCCCACTCATTCATTCTCATTCCTGAGTGCCCCTACCCACTACTGGGAAGAGACCTCCTCACCAAAATGGGTGCTCAAATCCATTTTGACCCCGAGGGACCTTGAGTGTTAAATCGACAAGGAAAGTCTCTCCAGGTACTAACTCTCAGGCTGGAAGATGAATACCAGTTGTTTGAAAAACAAGGGCGGGAGACCAGACAGATGGACTGGTGGTTAGAAAATTATCCTCAGGCGTGGGCAGAAACTGCAGGGATAGGGAAGGCTAAAAACCAGTCCCCTGTCCACATAGAGCTGAAGGCTCAGGCCAGTCCTATAGCTGTCCGACAATACCCAATGTCCCAAGAGGTACATGAAGGCATCTGACCCCACATCACCCATTTGCTCCAGCTGGGGATCCTACACAAGTGCCAATCAGCCTGGAACACGCCTTTGCTACTGGTCCAGAAACCTGGGACTAACGACTACCGACCGGTCCAAGACCTCCGAGAGGTAAACAAGTGGGTGGCCGACCTCCACTCCACAGCTCCTAACCCCTATAATCTTTTAAGCTCTCTACCCCCAGACAAGATCTGGTA
>NW_007738105.1:30142-32032 GCF_000696425.1 Galeopterus variegatus
CCTCACCAAAATGAGTGCTCAAATTCATTTTTACCCCAAGGGAACTCGGGTGTTAAATCGACAAGGAAAGCCTCTCCAGGTACTAACTCTCAGGCTGGAAGATGAATACCAATTGTTTTAAAAACAAGGGTGGGAGACCGGACAGATGGACTGGTGGTTAGAAAACTATCCCCAGGCATGGGCAGAAACTGCAGGGATAGGGAAGGCTAAAAACCAGCCCCCTGCCCACATAGAGCTAAAGGCTCAGGCCAGTCCTATAGCTGTCCAACAATGTCCAGAGAGGCACATGAAGGCATCTGATCCCACATCGCCCATTTGGTCCAACTGGGGATCCTACACAAGTGCCAATCAGCCTGGAACACACCTTTACTACCGGTCTGGAAACCTGGGACTAATGACTACCAACCGGTCCAAGATCTCTGAGAGGTAAACAAGCAGGTGGCCGACCTCCACTCCACAGCTCCTAACCCCTATAATCTTTTAAGCTCTCTACCCCCAGACAGGACCTGGTACTCCGTACTGGATCTCAAAGATGCATTCTTCTGTTTACCACTGGCTGTAAAAAGTCAAGATTACTTTGCCTTTGAATGGAAGGATCCAGAGACTGGCCTAGCAGGGCAACTCACATGGACCCGCCTGCCTCAAGGATTCAAAAACTCACCCACCATCTTTGATGAGGCCTTGCACCAAGACTTGGCTATGTTCAGGGCCTCTAACCCCCAGGTAACTCTGTTGCAGTATGTAGATGATCTCCTCCTGGCAGCAGCCGATGAGGAGCTGTGCCTGGAAGGAACAAAGCGTCTCCTCACAGAGTTGGGAGAACTGGGCTATCGAGCCTCCACCAAAAAGGCTCAGATCTGCAAGCGACAGGTCAGTTACCTGGGGTACCTTCTTAAAAACAGGAAGAGATGGTTATCTGAGGCCAGAAAAGAGACAGTGTTCCACATTACACCACCCACTAACCCAAGACAAGTCAGGGAATTTTTAGGTACTTCCGGGTTCTGCCACCTATGGATACCTGGTTTTGCTGAGATAGCAGCCCCGTTATATCCCCTCACTAAGAACAGTCAGCCCTTCAAGTGGGGAAAAGAAGAACAACAGGCTTTTAACAACATCAAGACGGCCTTGATGTCTGCACCGGCTCTGGGGCTCCCCAATGTAACCAAGCCCTTCCACCTGTATGCGGCAGAAAATAAGGGGGTTGCAAAGGGGGTCCTAACTCAAAAACTGGGCCCCTGGAAAAGGTCTGTCACATATCTGTCCAAAAAACTAGACCCAGTAGCCTCGGGGTGGCCGGCTTGTCTAAGGATCATAGCAGCAGTAGCAGTTCTGGTAAAAGATGCTGACAAGTTGACTATGGGACAGAGTTTGGTAATCTCGGCACCTCATGCTTTAGAGAGTATTGTCTGCTAGCCCCCCGACTGCTGGCTCACAAATGCTCACAAGACTCACTATCAGACTTTGTTACTGAATTCAGACTGGGTTACTTTTGCTCCCCCGGCGAGCTTAAATTCAGCCACGTTGCTCCCAGACCCTGACCTCGACCCTCCTATCCATGACTGCCAACAAGTGCTTGCTGAGGCACATGGATGGTGGAAAGACTTGTCAGACCAGCCTCTGACGAACACTGAAGCCACCTGGTTCACTGATGGCAGCAGTTTCCTGGAGGAAGGAGTGCAGAAGGCAGGGGCCACTATAGTAGATGGCCAGAACCTGATATGGGCACAGAACTTACCTGCAGGAATGTCCGCCCAGAAGGCAGAACTCATCACCCTCACAAAAGCCCTTGAACTAGGAAAGGGCAAAAGAATCAACATCTATACAGACAGCAGGTATGCCTTTGCCACTGCCCATGTGTCGGGCCTCCCTGAGCCAGAGGCCGACAAAACC
>NW_007738105.1:32925-34792 GCF_000696425.1 Galeopterus variegatus
ACTTTGATGCTCAAAACCCCCCTTCTACCCCCTCCCCACTGGGGTGCCTCATGCTTGATCCATGGGGGGGTTGCTCTACTACAGATCGGAGAAGTATGCTGAGTGCCCTCACCTTCTATGTGTGCCCTGGGTTCCACCATAACAGGGCACTTAACCACAGATGTGGAGGAAAAAGAGATTATTTCTGTAAGAACTGGGGCTGCGAGTCCTCGGAGGACACTCATTGGGGTCCCTCATCATCCTGGGACTATATAAAGGTAACTGCTAATTATACCCACCAAAAGACAGGGAGCCAAGGGAATCCAAATTGGAAAAATATCCCCACCTGCAATGGATGGTGCCACCCCCTCCAAGTGTCCTTCACAGATTCAGGAAAGAAAACCACTGGATGGGAAACAGGGTTTACGTGGGGGTTAAGGTTCTATAAAGAGAGGTATGATGATGGACTGTTGTTCACCATCAAGCTCAAAGTAGAAACCCAGTATACTGCCATAGGCCCAAATGAATACCTAGCTCCAGTGGTCAAACCAAAGACTATCCCAACACCCCTGGGTACCCAACCAGAGTCCTCAGTCCCCACTGTAGGGTCAGAGGCTACAACACCAAAGGAAATATCTCAGCCCCCTAAACCTAGGCCTCAAAAACAACCTGGGTTATTCTGCTTAGTCTCTGAAGACCTTCAAGGTCTTAAATAGTACCAACCCCAATGTTACCCACTCCTGCTGGCTTTGTTATAATGTTGCTCCCCCATATTATGAAGGAATAGCCTTCGGGGATAAAATTAATACTACAACTAAGGTCTCTGACTACCGTTGGCAGCAACAAATGGTCAAACTCACTCTGTCAGCTGTCATGGGGCAAGGAACATGTGTGGGAAAAATCCCTCTCTCACACAGCCAGCTGTGCAACCAGACTCTTAACTTGACCGAGTTGTCTGATGACACATATCTGTTGCCCCCTCCAGGAGGATGGTGGGCCTGTGCTATTGGGGTCACGCCCTGCGTTAGCTTAAAGGCCCTAAACGAGACCCAGGATTTCTGTGTCTTGGTTCGGTTGTTGCCTCAGCTTGTTTACCATCCCTATGAAGAGCTACTATCACACTGGGATAAAGATGACGGGTACTACCGAACCAGAAGGGAACCCATAAGTATCACACTCTCTATCCTTTTGGGCCTAGGATTAGGAACAGCCGGGGCAGCTACAGGAGCTTCAGCTCTGGCTATTCAACATCAAAATTACCAAAGTTTACAGGCAGCCATANGGAAATTACATTGTATCTACAGACCCCAGAGTTCAGGGCAGGTAGAAAGGATGAACAGAACTTTAAAAGAGACCCTGACTAAATTAACCATGGAGACTAGCATAGACTGGGTGGTGCTCCTTCCCTTGGCCCTGTTTAGAGCTAGAAACACCCCCTCCCAGTTCAGCCTGACCCCCTTCGAAATTCTCTATGGTACCCCTGCCCCCCTGACTTTACTGAGGGACGCCCTTGAACCCACTTGCCACAGTAACAGTGGTTTATATGCCAGGTTAAAAGGACTGCAGATGGTGCAGAAGGAAGTCTGGACACAGCTGGCGGCTACCTATGAACCTGGGACCCCGAGGTTTCTCACCAGTTCCAGGTCGGGGACACAGTCGACGTAAGACGACATCGCTCCCAGACTCTGGAATCCCGCTGGAAAGGACCTTACCTGGTGCTCCTGACAACACCAATGGCCGTGAAAGTAGATGGGATTACCACTTGGATCCACGCCTCGCATGTAAAGCCTGCACCACTAGCCAAGGACCAAAGGTCAAAAGACACCTCCTGGAGAGTCCAGAGTTCCAAGGAGCACCCCTTAAAACTTAAAATTGTTCGGACACCTTA
>NW_007738105.1:34890-35346 GCF_000696425.1 Galeopterus variegatus
CTTCCAGCCCACATACCCCTTGAAAGTTAACTTGGTATGTTATAAATGGAGTAGGGGATAAAATCTGGAACTCATTCAAAGTCACCTCGGGGTCATGGTGGCCTGACCTGTTTCCCGATGTGTGTAAATTATCCATGGGAGCCCCAGTCAACTGGGATTTAGAAGGATACTTTGATGCTCACAAACCCCCTTCTACCCTCTCCCCACTGGGGCACCTCAGGCTTGATCCATGGGGGGGTTACTCTACTATAGATCAGAGAAGTATGCTGAGCGCTCTCACCTTCTATGTGTGCCCTGGGTTCCACCATAACAGGGCACTAAACCACAGATGTGGAGGAAGAGCAGATTATTTCTGTAAGAGCTGGGCTGGGAGACCTCGGGGGACACATATTGGAGTCCCTCATCATCCTGGGACTATATAAAGGTAACTGCTAATTATACCCACCAAAAGACAGG
>NW_007738105.1:36375-36647 GCF_000696425.1 Galeopterus variegatus
TACTCTGCTGAAGACGTAGCAGAGATCTCAAGGGACTCTAATAACCACTTCAATCAGGAAAAAGGCACTGGCATGCAGTGTCAGGCAAGCCTATCTTGCCACAAGAACAAGCACACGCCATGATTAAACAAATGCACCAATGGACTCATCTGAGAGTAAACAAATTGGTCCAGACTGCCCTAAGGACAAAATATCACATCATAGGACTAAAACAGTTAGCAGAACAGATAGTTTATAAGTGTGTGCCATGTCAAAAGGTAAATGCTTGTAAA
>NW_007738105.1:37026-38094 GCF_000696425.1 Galeopterus variegatus
TCCCAGTGGAATCCCACAAATAGTGCTTCATTCACTTAGCAACAATGTGGAAGTGTTGCCAACCAGGAAAATTCACCCAAGCCTTAGTATCCAGAATTTTTTATTGTAGATCAGTCACACAGGCATGCAGCGACTATGTGACTAACCTTAGCTACTCCATTTCCAGTCCCATAGAGGTCAAACTGACACAGCATGGCCCAAGGCCTCAGGTGTACAAAAAAACAGGTATTAGTCATAAGCAAGGTTATGAGTATAAACTATTTGGTCAAACTGATATACTGTGGCCCAAATCCTCAAGCATACAAAAACACTCTTATCGGGTAGGGTATTCCAAAGTTGCAGAGGTCATCTTCCAGCAAAACCCCATAAAATTAGTAGAAACTGGTTTATTTTCACTATCTCAAGTTGTTTNGGAGTAAATATGCACCTTCTCCTATCCCCCCTCTCCTGCCACTTTCTGGCCCTTTGTGATTCCTTTTCCTCCACAAATAATATTCTAAGAACATTATTTACTTGGGGGGTGAGGGCAGAAATGATTGGGGAGAAGAGGCAGTAAGGGAAAGGCAAGAACACCTGTGATTAACTGTCCTGAACTTATACCACAGTAGATGACTCGAAAGAGCTAAATACTTGAGGTAAGAAAGATATAATTGAGGCAAATGCTTAGAATGATGCAGACGGTGAGAGAATTAGGGCAGGAAGAAGAAAGTTACAGATTTTTGGCTTCCGTGAAATCTGTGAGATTTAAAGAAATACAGAGGAGAAGAGATGTTTCTTAGTCTCAAGGAATCCAGTAGGATAAATTACATTTCCTTAGTGTTGAGGGTCCCACATATCATCCATAGTTTCAATGATTTGCTAGAAGGACTCAGAAAATTAAGAAAATTTGAATTTGCTATACTCTCAGATATAGTTTATTACAGCAAAAGGATACAATTAGAATCAGCAAAGAGAACAGGTACTTAGGCAAAGTTAAGAGAATCAGGAAGAAGCTTCCAGTTGTCCCTTCCCAGTGGAATCCCACAAATAGTGCTTCATTCACTTAGCAACAATGTGGAAGTGTTGCCA
>NW_007738105.1:38904-44872 GCF_000696425.1 Galeopterus variegatus
TTCCAGCAAAACCCCATAAAATTAGTAGAAACTGGTTTATTTTCACTATCTCAAGTTGTTTTACAAGTTTTCTTGCAGGACATAAGCTGAACATATTCAGAGAGAAGGACCTTGCCATCCAGATGACCTCTAGTATCACAGGAACCAAAAATCTTCCCTCTGTGGAACTCAAAAGCCAGAAGTTGAAATACCAAATTCCTTTTGTAAGCAAGAAGTCCTTCAGCAAGGAAGATCCAGCATTCAGAAGTTTCAGACCATAGGAGGCCTGACTCAGAGCTAGCCAATCCACTTACACCCCTTCATACAGGCAGATTCAGAGACAACCAATCAGTTCAGCTTTGTTATCTTATGTGGCCTGACTCAGAGCTAGCCAATCCGCTTATGACCCATCACAGGACAAGACTCAGAACTCTCCAATCCAGGCTGGCCATTTAGCTCAGTTGGTTAGAGCTCAGCCTTATAACACCAAGGTCACAGGCTCAGATCTCCACCCTGGCCAGCTGCCAAGAGAAAAAAAAAATCCAAGAACACTCCAATCTGCTTTCGCTCCATCATACGGCCTTACTCAGAGCTAGCCAACCTACATTTGTCCCATCATATGTCCTGATTGGGAGCTAGCAAATCAGATTTGCCTGATAGCCTTTAAAGCCTGCACAACCCTTGGATTGAGAAGACGAATTTGAGGTGCCTTTCATCCTGTCTCCATGCCAGTTGACCTGGCAAAAGAAATCCTTTTTATTTTCTTAAAAACTGGTGCCATGGTATTGGCTTCTGTATGCATCAGCCAGCAAGCCCTTGCTCAGTAACACCAGGAGCCAGTCAAGGGACAGTCCCTTCTTTGGAATGTGCAGGGTTTGAGTAACCTAAGCTCAATAAGTTAACCCTTTACTGCACACCTGAATAATGTGTATGCACACTATAATTTTTTTTAATAACTAAATTTTTTATTTTCCTGATGTCTGAAAACTTAATCTAGTCATATTCTAGTTAATTAGGTCTTGTTTCTGTTTTAGGGTTTGAGTAACCTAAGCTCAATAAGTTAACCCTTTACTGCACACCTGAATAATGTGTATGTACGCTATAATTTTTTTTTAATAACTAAATTTTTTATTTTCCTGATGTCTGAAAACTTAATCTAGTCATATTCTAGTTAATTACGTTTTGTTTCTGTTTTGCTTTTGGTCATCATTTCAGTCTCAAATTCAGTCAGTACAATATTCTTTCTCCTTTCTATCTATGGCCGATTTGAAGGTCCAAGGGTTGAACAGGGCCATGGCATATGTGGGGAGAGACATGAGGCTTGGCATCCTTCATTCACAGTGACGTATACAGTGTGTGCCTTGTCTTCATTGGTTCTTGGCTGCTGGCATCCCGTGGAACCCATGGAGACCATCTGAGGCAGTCTCTGGCCCCTACTCACTTCACCCTCACTGACCTGACAATGAGGCCTCAAGTTATCCAGGCCTCTCAGTTTCTTCTAAAGGTGTGGGAATCTTTTCCTTTTTCCTATAAAGCTATAGGAGATTGGGTAAAGGGGTGACTTCAAACTCTCTTTGTCTAGACATGCCTCACAACCTCTGAGAGTTCTATCCAGAAATTATTTTCTTAAATTTTCCTGGATGTTCTAGAATTTCCATCCACTACCACCTTTTGAGAGGTGGGATGAGAAATTCTTGCTAGCATCTAATGCTCTTGCTTCCCTTGCAGATGTCCTTCTCTTCCAGCACAGACAGCTCTTACCTCCTCTTTCATAGTTAATGGTAGTGGTGCAGTTTAGAAAATGGCAAGTCATCCAATAAGGCTGAAGCCCGAGTTGGGTATGGAAAAGCAGCAACATCAGGCAAGAAGATCAGATAGGGATGAAACTGTGGAGAGCTTTGGATGCTATGGGGAGCCATAGAAAATTACAGAACAATAGAGGGGTGTAGATTGAGAGCAGTAACTAAAGAAGAATAACCTATTGGTAGTGTGGATCTTTGTGAAATATATCTGCAACACACTCGGAAGGACAACAATATCCAAATAAAGAGATCATATGAGTATAAAAAAAAACTAAATAAATTCATTTTCCGGACTTCAAGTCACACACACACACACACACACACACACACACACACACACACAGAGTACTTCAAAAAGTTCGTAGAAAAATGGAAATAAAAGATAACGCAAATCCCTCTATGATCTTTCTGAAGACCCCTTGTGTGTGCAGTGTGTGTATACAGTTGTTTATGTACATATATATATTTGGGGGGAGGACAGGAAGTAGTACTTATTGTTGGGCATGAGTAAGGAGGGGGCAGCACAGTGAAAGCCCTCTTTAGTTCAGGGCCCGTCACTTGTCCAGGGAGCCACGATTGGGGATATACTTGACCCCACAGCCATCCAGGATGAGCTGCTTCTCAGCTATCATGTTTTCAAACTCATCAGCCTTAAACTTGGTAAAGCCCCACTTCTTAGAGATGTGAATCTTCTAGTGGCCAGGGAACTTGAACTTCTGTGGAGGGCCTCAATTTCATACTCCTTCTTCTGCAGCTTGGTGCAGATGGATATGATGGCTTGGCCAATGTGAACCCTGACCACACTGTGCCCTGGGGCTTTCCAAAGACAACCCATATACCTAGTTTGGAGCCTAGACGTGGGACAGCACGATGTCAGAGACATGAATGTCCATTGGAAAGGGCTGTCTCCAAGGTCCCTTAGGGCAATGCAGAGAAGTAACAGGCTGCATACACTACCAAGGAGGCTGCCGTTTGCAGCCACTGCACATGGGCCCCCACGTGGAAAGCAGATCACCTGGCTTAATTGCCTGCAGAGAAGTCACATATATTTGAATAAAGTAAAATGTATGATTGTTTTAATTGTGAGACTAGGAAAGCTAAAAATATGGAAGATAATTTTCTGTAAAACTAATTATCCATGATGATTTGAGAAATTTTAACCTACTGTGTCGTATCAAATTGCATGGAATTCTCTCAAAGCAAGCCTCCTCAATATTACCTTATTTTTTCCTTGTCTACCACCACCATCTTTTTTTCTTTTATTTTTGGCAGCTGGCAGTACAGGGATCAAATCCTGGATGTTGGTGTTATCAGTGCCATGCTCTAACCAACTGAGCTAACCAGCCAGTCCCATGAAACTTTCCTTTAAATGGCTTGAATCCTGTATACCACCAATGTAATGATTTATTAGCATATTAAAAGCATTAATTTAGAATACAAATTTTGATTTCCAAGTATGAGAAGATTTTCAAGGTGCAGCTCTAAAAAGATAGGGTACAAACTGAGTATTGGGGAAGGAGTGATGAACATTGGAGTGGTTTGAGGGGACAACAGGTAAGTCTGAATTTTGAAGGATGTTTTAAGACAAAGGGAACGGCATGTGCAAATAAAGTGACATTAAACTTGCTGGAGCATTAAGTATTAGAGTAGTGGCAGCTTCAGCTCAAGAGGTATATATGGATGAAATCATGGAGGGACTTACAGGTGGGTGAAGACATTTGGAACGGGCTTTTTGTTTCTCTAAGGGTGGTCCCGGACCACTCAGATTAGAATCATGTGAGACTGTTAAAATTGAAATGTGGAAATTTGCCAAAGAACCTGTTTTTAAACTAAGGGTTAAGAAACACTATTATGCAAAATAAACAGCCACTGAAAGTCATTAAGGAGCGGAAGCTCACACTGAGGCATGGGGAGACTGACTTCATTAGGCCAGCTTGGGAAAGAAGGTGGTAGGATAAAGGTAAGCTCTGCAGAGAGGGCTGGCTTGCCTAGAATTTGCCCTCCCTGTTGCCATCCTATCTATTCTTCCTCAATCAGTTTCAGCAAAGCCTTTCACGACCCTATCCCACTCTGCTCTACAGTCCAGTACCACTTCCTTTTTACATTTTAAAAACGGCACTTACATACACCTCGTTTAGTCATGTGTATACAAAAGCTTGTTTCCTTTACCGTTTCTACAAGTTCGTTAAAAGGTCGGACATTTTTTGAGTGAAAATGTGTGTAGCTTCTTATATCACTGTGGAGAGATGAGGGAGAAAATGAAAAAGAAAATTGAGGTTATGAATTATTTGGGCATCAGTACTGAGACTTTTTTTTATTTCTTTTAATGATGCCATAAGAGTATTTATGCAATAAAGGCATTTGCGAATCTTCATATATAATTCCTTGGAAAATGAACCACGAATCATGTGAGACTGTTAAAATTGAAATGTGGAAATTTGCCAAAGAACCTGTTTTTAAACTAAGGGTTAAGAAACACTATTATGCAAAATAAACAGCCACTGAAAGTCATTAAGGAGCGGAAGCTCACACTGAGGCATGGGGAGACTGACTTCATTAGGCCAGCTTGGGAAAGAAGGTGGTAGGATAAAGGTAAGCTCTGCAGAGAGGGCTGGCTTGCCTAGAGTTTGCCCTCCCCGTTGCCATCCTATCTATTCTTCCTCAATCAGTTTCAGCAAAGCCTTTCACGACCCTATCCCACTCTGCTCTACAGTCCAGTACCACTTCCTTTTTACATTTTAAAAACGGCACTTACATACACCTCGTTTAGTCATGTGTATACAAAAGCTTGTTTCCTTTACCGTTTCTACAAGTTCGTTAAAAGGTCGGACATTTTTTGAGTGAAAATGTGTGTAGCTTCTTATATCACTGTGGAGAGATGAGGGAGAAAATGAAAAAGAAAATTGAGGTTATGAATTATTTGGGCATCAGTACTGAGACTTTTTTTTATTTCTTTTAATGATGCCATAAGAGTATTTATGCAATAAAGGCATTTGCGAATCTTCATATATAATTCCTTGGAAAATGAACCACTTTTCTTCATTTGAAAAGGAAATCACCGTTTCGGATCCCCATACTGGCCAGCCGCCAAAAAAAAAAAGTGAATTTCATGATAAACTTTTGTGACGAATATGCGAATTACCCTGAGTTGATCATCACACACTGTATACACGTATTGAAATATAATTCTGTATCCCATAAATATATACAATCAATACATGCCAGACGAAAAATAAATATATTTTTGAAAATGAATTTCACCTGTTTTATTGGGGAAATCCTTTAAAAGTTTCCGACTTGGGGCCGGCCTGTGGCTCACTCGGGAGAGTGTGATCCTGATAACACCAAGGCCGCGGGTTCAGATCCCATATAGGGATGGCTGGTTCGCTCACTGGGTTAGTGTGGTGCTGACAACACCAAGTGAAGGGTTAAGATCCCCTCACCGGTCATCTTTAAAAAAAAAAAAAAAAGTTTCCGAATTGCTAGAGAACCTCCCCCCTTATTCTTCATAATCATTAATCATAGAGATGAGTAAATTGAAGTTGCAAAATCCATGCTGCCTCCACAGTATCTCTCTCACACAGTATTTTTAAAACATTTTCTTTGTTTGCACTTCACTGCTTCCACTTTATTCTCTCACCGTATTTACTCTTCCTACACGACCTTATCTCCAGTAGTAAAAGTAGAGTTTTCGAAGGCGTTACTCAATTAACAGCGTTGAGTAGAAAAGGTGGAGCCCCGCCCCCTAGGAGGATCTAACGCCGGCGGACCGAATTAGGCGGCTGTTCGTTCACAAACGAAAACGCTTCATCTTTTCAGAGGAGGGACACACACACAAAGGCCCAATCACAGGCCACAGTTCTAGGAGCTGGTGGGGGCGGGGCTGGGCAGGCACCTCCCACCTCCCAGCCTCCCGCCGCGGCCGTTGGAGCCTCGCGGGCTTCGGCAGGCCCCGCCCCCTCGCCAAGCGCGGCTGCTATTGGGCGATGAGCTCCTCGCTGTCGCCTCAGTTGCTGAGAGAGGGAGGGTGAGGGCGGGCCGGGGTCTGAGTTGGGCCGGGGGCCGAGAGAAAGGCGGGGAGGAGGGGGCGGGCTGGGTGGATTCGACGAGCGCCGCGGCGGTTGGCGAAGCGGACGGGGCGCAGCCTCCGCGGTGTGAGGAACGGTCCCCGCTGACAGATCCCCTTC
>NW_007738105.1:45322-47049 GCF_000696425.1 Galeopterus variegatus
CGCCGGGGTGCGCGGCGGGGGAGGGGCGAGGTGGAGGGTCTGTTGGCGACGGTGACATGGAGGGCTCGGGCTCTGCGGCTTGCAGTGCTCGGCAAGCAACTTCCATGGGCTCTGTGGACTTGGTCGCGTTGCTGCCGTTCTTCAGCGTTCTCCTCCAGGACCAGGTGGCCCATGCTACCCGCACTTTTGCAGACCTCTGTCGGAGTCTCCTGTAATGTGTATGTCGGGTTCTTTGGCGAATGCATCTAGTTAGAACTGCTCCCCGCTGCCTCCGCAAAGCTTTGTCCAGGTCCATATGATCCTAATCATCTCGTATATACTCATGTTATTTGAGCTGGTGGAGGGGAATGGAGGGGTGACGGTTAAGTGATGGTGACTTTCTTTAATGATTGATTGCAGATTGGCTGCCGTCTGTTTCCTATTTTGCATGTTTGGGGTTCTTTACCTTAATTAGTTCCCAATTCTCTTCTCTCCTCTGCTGGGGACAAAGGAACCAAGCGACGGTGTTTTGTTGTCTCTCTCGAAGGTTTTATTTTGAGACGGTAAAGAGAATTAGAATAAAGTGATTTGGGGTGCGGGGTTTTCTTGCATTTTGTAGACAACACCTGGAAGTTACTGTTCTCTTTGTGGTGGTCGTTACTGTATAATGGGACTTTTGACAGGTAGTTTCCATTGCCATCGTTAAGAGGTTTGAAATATTTAAAGCAAGTTAAAGTAAGTGCTGTTATTGTTTGTGGTAGAATACTCGAGGCTTTAAAAATTTAATATTGCACCGCTTTTTAAGAAATGCAAAGTGGCTGGGAAGGGAAGTCAGTGTTAATACATATTTCCTCTTTAGAGGAAATAGTTGATTTAATCTGAGATAAAATGCTAATTAAATAATTGCTCTAGATCAAGGGGTATGTGAAATTGATGCTTTAAATAAATTGTGGTCTTAGACTCATTTATTTAACTGTACTTTAGGAACAGTATCTAGTTGTAGGAGACAATTTTCTATGGGTGTCTGTTTCTGCACTCTTGGCCAGCGAGGTACCCTTTGTTTCTGTTTTTTTTCTCAAGGATGTTGTAGGAGTATAAAGAACAGCCTTGTAAGATATAGTGTCTTCCACCAGAGCAAAGGACAGGCATGGATACTGTCCAGTAAAATAAAGATAATGTCTCCCTCTGGAGCAAGAATAGGCATATGTATTGCTCGTCATAAAAGATTAGGGTTCCCTATGCTTAGGGTTCCTCCCCTGTAACTTAACCCACTCCCCGTGCAGATGTCAACTGGCTCTCTTCACATTACCCTGTGGGAACTGGGGGCCTGGGAACGAGCACAAAAATGTTGATGCCTTGGCTTATGCTATTGCTGTGAGTGTGTAATAAATTGTGCTTTATCTCTGATCCTTGAGTCTTCTACCACCATCCATGAAACTGGTAGGCTGTGTCTTTAGCTTACAGGTGGGGTGAATCTCAGATCCTTCACACTAGTTTGCTCTGAAGTGGCTCACTTGTTGGAAGTTTAGTACAGGTGAAACTTAAATCTTAGTTCTTAATGTTTAGACACATTTTAAGGTTTCTTTTATTCATATTTTAAATGATTAAATAGGCTAGTAACAAATTAAGATCTGAATTTTGCGTAATTCTAGAATTAAGATTTATTAATGTCTGGCCACGACATTTGGACTTGAATGAATGAGAACATGGGTATTAAATCTCTAATCTTCAATTCTTTTTTTTTTTTT
>NW_007738106.1:0-6204 GCF_000696425.1 Galeopterus variegatus
AATTAGCTCACACAACTGAGCTAATTGGCCAGCTCTAAACCCCATTTTTAAGCTGCTTATTCACGGGAGCTGAATAAAGATTAAAATAATAATGCCCAATGTGCATATGTACTTGTAGTCCCACTGCAAAAATTCTGAGAATGATTTCCTTTTGGCTGCTTTAGAATGTTTCCCAGCTATTGCATGGGAGTAGAGAAGAGGCATCACGGTTGCCGATGACAAATTGTTTACCTTTGGAGTCGAGGATGTTTAAAGTTTGCATGGCTATGGTCTAAATTCCTTTATACAAATGGGGATGAGGCCAAGATAGCAATGGCTAGACTCGTGGCTGGTTGGGGTGGGGGTAAGGAGTAAAGAAAGCTCACAAGAATGTCATCAACTGGAATAAAAAAGGTAGAAAGCACTGGTCTGGATGATCAGTTCCAGTGCTTAGGTTGATATTCTTGTTGTGGGAAATGAGTGATTTGTATGCTTAGGTCCATCATGAGGCCAAAGTTAAACAGAGCTTTCAATTGTATTCTTTTCACCATTTGGGTTCTAAACAACCTTTTGACTTGTTTTTTAGTTTCCTGAAGAGGGTGATTGCAAAACTGATCCCAGTACTCGGACCAGGTGTGCTGCCTACTCAGAAGTAGTCAGTCATTCTGGCTCTACATCAGCCTCTTGTGAAGTTAGTGGTTTTTGTTTGTTTGTTTGTTTGTTTTCTGTGAAGTCAGTTTTGGAAAGTCAGTCCCTTCACTAGGGCCTGCTCTGACGGGTATATTATCAATCACTTGCTAGGCATGCTGAGGCTGAGGCAAACTTGAGCTCTCCAAAACAGAGAGGTGACTTTTAACTTTTGTTCTTCTACCTCCTCATTCTCTGCAGTGGCTAAACATCTAGCCTCGGTCCTGTGCTACACCTCTACCCTTGTTTCTCTAAGTGTAGCAAGTCCATTTGTGAGCTGCCAGTTCCCTGTCCCCTGCTGCTCCTTTGCAGTGCCTCCAACTGCTTGGTGGCAAGAAGGAAAATCTAAGAAGGGTGTGGCTTGGTTTCCCAGCACCCAGGCAGGTGACATCATCAGTCCCGGCTAAGGGAGAGGAAACATCCAGGAAATGCTGTTACACACACCCACTGGTGGTCCTCCTGGGTGGGGCAGATCAATAACATTGCATATCTCTGCAGAGTGTGGGATTGGGTGGTAGGGAGGAAGACAGGCAAGGGAGGCTCTCAGTGGAGGAGGGAAGTGGTCTGGGTTTGGGTGAGAGTGAGGGAAAATGAAGAGTCTACACAGAGATGAAGTCAGGGAGGAAGGCAAAGGAATTCTGCCAGATCACTAGGGATGTTTGGAATAAGGCACATCATGGGACCTTGATAATTACACACTTGAAAGAAGGATGTGGAGTTGGTCAGAAGAGAGGAGGTTGAATAGACAAGTGGGTAGCATCTTTGTAGCCTGAAGTCTGCACGGAGATCCCACCTCCTGATTATTCTCAGCTCCCAGAGGACCTATCTGGACTCTTCTGAGCGACAGGCCGGGTCAGCCCCTGCCCCTGCCCCTTACGTCCCACAGGTCCCAGGGCGCCTGTCCTTGGCAGCCCTGCTGCGCATGAGCTTTCTCCCTACTGCTCCCCCATTTCTTTCCTCTTGCCACCCTTTCCTAGTCGACCCTGACTGGGAAGAGGTAAGGCCAGTAACAGCACACACTCCAGAGAGGCTGGCGGGGACACGCACCCACCCCATTGCCTGGACCGAGCTGGAGCCTTTGTTCAGTGGGTTAAGGAAGGGAGTGTCAGGGAGAGAGGCTGGAAGGAGGAAGCACTAGGAAGGGTGGTGAGAGCTCTGGGAGAGGGCCAGGGGTCGCTAGGGGCAAGGGCAGGGTGTGAGCAGGGACATGCTTCCTAGCTGTCACGTTCAGGGAGGTAGAATGGAGCGCGGACTCAAAACGGGGGTCTCCCTAACGTTCTACCCCCAGCTTCACTTTCCCCCGTCTCCACCCTCCACAGACTAACCGTGGCACCATATGCTCTACACCTGGAGTTCAGGTGAGAATGTGGCCTCCTGACCCCCCGAACCCCCCTGTGTATTTTTGTTCACCTGTTCCTCATATGGGTGCCAATCCTGGGCTCTCGTGCCATCCCAGGGGCTGCTGACACTTGAGGCATTGGCTGTGAGTTTCTCCCAGGAAGAACGGGGGTGTCTGGACTCTGCACAGAGGGCCCTGCACAGGGATGTCACGTGGGAGAACTATGGAAGTCTGACTCCTTTGGGTGAGACTTCATTTCTCTCCCCTGTTTCACGATTCTCTTCATTAGCTGTACGTAGATTTTCAGCACGACTCAAAGAGAGCATCTGCACGGATTCCCCAGCCCCAGAAGGAGTGCTACTGAGCAGGGATTAACTGATGTTGTAGTGGCTATGGTCAGAGCAGTATCGCTCTCAAAGAACTTTCTAAAAATGGAAGTAATAACTGTATTTATATGGGGGCACTCAGAGCAGTGAGTAGTAGCTTTATATAACTCTTCCTAGAAATCTGGACTCTTTTAAAAAAGCGACATTCCTGCTTTTGTTAATATATTCAGAAAGCCATGTCAGGGCCACTGCAGTGAAAGTCTTAGGAACCTTACATCACATCAGAACCCACAAGTTCATTAGCAGAAGTGAGTTGTCACCAGCTGTTTCACAGGGCGGGCATTCTCACTCATCGTTCCCTCTTCTTTAACACCAGTCCCTTTTATTCTTTTTCCCTCTCTCTCCTCTTTCCTCCCTCTCTTTCTCCCTCTTTTATGCTCTCCTTATTTGTTATTTTCTTTTTTCTTTTTCTACATTTTCCTCTCTTTTCCTTCTCTCTCTCACTACCTTCTTAGCCATGAATCTTTCAACCTCTACTCCCACCCAAATGCATGTCACATTTCTTTCCATCCATTACATGCTTATTACAAACATATTTTTGTTTCCTGAATAGTCCCATAGGATATGATAGGAAATCCAGGTACGTTAATGGGCTGTGTAAAATAAAAAGGCCTGGGAATGGGAGATGTGATTCTGGTTGGGGAGGTATTTATCTCACTCCCATTATGGGCATGACACTTAGTGGGTGATGGAGTTTGGACGTGTTGTCCCCCCCCAAAACTCATGTGGAAATTTGATCTCCAATGTGGCTATGTCGGAAACTGATTGAGTCATGGGGGCGGATGCCACATGAATGGATTAATGCTCTCCCTGGGGGAGGGGGAATTAATGAGTGAGTTCTCACTCTATTAGGTCCCGCAAGAGCTTGTTGCTTAAAAAGACCCTGGCACCTTCCTTCTCTCTCTCTCTCTCTCTCTCTCTCTCTCGCTTCCTCTCGCCATGTGATCTGCTTGTACCCGCCGGCTGCCTGCCACTTTCCACCATGAGCAGAAGCAGCCTGAGGCCCACGCCAGATGCAGCTGTCCCAGAATCGTAAGCCAAATAAACCTCTTTTCCTTTTAAGTTACCCAGTCTCAGGTATTCTGTTATAGCAACACAAAACGGACTAATACAGAGGGTGAGTAGGTGAGGCCGTGAGGATCAAGGAAACCAGGAGTCATAACAGCTTTAACCAGATCCTTGGTTTACCAGGATCTAGTATTACCTTCTGATATTAATATCAAGGTTATAAGAAAGAGATCTGGTTGATTTCCATCACATTTTTCTTTACTTCAAATCCCGAACTTCCCCCATAATCTTTTATGGGTCCACCATCAGTTAGCCCATACTCATTACAGTTTGGGGTGGGGCACTCACAGATAAATAAGATATAGCCTTTGTCCACCTGGAGGTTAACTTCTGGCTGGCAAGGCAAGGTATCCATACAGAAAAACCACCTGTTCAAATGTTAGAAGAATGAATATCCTTAATGTCAAATGAGTGTTCTAGAGCAAAGTGTGGTCTGTGGACCAGTGCCAGTCTGTGAACTATTTGTTACCAGTTTGTGATGGAGTAAGTACACAAACTGAGAGAAAGCATTTAGAAAGTCTATATCGACTTGACATTGCCATAGGTCTCAAGCCTGTGATCAGTGGACTCATCCAGCAAAAAAAACAAAACAAGATAAAAAACCCTCTGTTGTTCACCACTGGTCTAGAGCTTAATTGCTTTATGAGGTGGGGTGGTCAAGGAAGGCTTCATGGGTGAAAGAAGTGGAACTTGAAGGGTGGGCAAAAAGAACTAATTATGGAGAGACAGGAAACAATGAAGGCCTTCCAGGTGGGGAGAAGGGTGAGAATAAAGACTCAAAGGGAGGTGGATTCAGTGGATGATGATAAATAGACCAGTCTGCCTGGTTAGCCTAGGGTAACATGAAGGGGTGGATGTGGTTTCAAAGATTGGGGTCAGACAAGTTGAATGAACTGCATGGCCCCAGCCTACCTTTGCAGTCAGACTCATCGCTCATGGCATTTTGTTTTATACAGAAATTCTAGGGTTTTGAGAATAAAATGGACTACATGTATGTAAGATGTATGAAAATGGACATAAGTTGGTGGAGGGGTGGTATTTCAAAAGACAGGTTTAGACAAGTTGAAGAATGGTCATCTGAATTCTTTCTTTTAGAGTGTTATGGTGCAGAGAATATAGGGAAGAAAAGCAATCATAGTTCAGTATGAAATGTTTTTATCTTTGATTGATCCAGCAGGATTCCTGTTTTCTAAATCTGAGCTGATCTCACAGCTGGAGCAAGGTGTGGAGCCAGATTCCGGATACCCCAAGACCTGCTGATCTAGGGCTTATCCCAGCCTTTTCTGCAGGTGAGAGGACTGGATCCAAATATAAAATGAGGAGAAGGGAGGGTTTTCTGGGCATTCAATATTTGAGGAAGGGAGTGGATGAGGGAGAAATCAAATTTACTCTTCATTTTCTCTTCCTTAGTCATAATCCTCTGACCAATCTATTCATCCAACTGTTAATTTCTTGGGACTAACTTTGTCAACCACACCCTTTGTCTTTTGTTGTTCTCATTATTAGTCCCTGCTCTCGAAGGCATTTGCCATGTATGTCCCTCACCCTGGAACTGTCATTCTGCATCAGTTTTCCATGATCCAGAGCTTATGTGCAACTTATGGCTGTCTCTGAGTCCTTTAAAGAGACTGGCTTGTTGATACTTCACGTCCCTAACCTCCAGACTTCATTATGTTCTAATTCTTGCTCTGTCTGTTCACTCAGCAAGTTGTATGGAATATACTATGTGCAGGAGCTGTGCACTTCCTGAGCTCTATCAGTATGTCCTGAGAAAGTTGTCGTTTGGAGTGTGAAGTAGATTTGGATTTATTCCAGGGGTATAAGGGAGACACAGCGGTTTCTCCTTTCCCTTCTAGGTATCCTTGTTAATTTTTGAAGAATAAAACATATTTTTCTGGTTGCAAATGTGATGTCTGATCATTATAGAAAAGTTGCAAATACAAAAAGTATAAAATACCCAGACACAACTTCTCTTTACATTTTGGTGTATTCCTCACAGACTTTTTAAGAAGTTAATTTAATGTAGGTCTAGAGATAATGTCCATCTTTGTTATGTAGCCCAAAATGTCTCTAAGAATGAGAATGTCTGAATGATAGGAGGGTATGGTCAACTCCTGTGGCTCTTTAAATCAGACTGTCTACTAAGACCAGCTCTTACATTTTTATTTTTTTGCACAATGATGCCAAGTAGTATTTTGTTGCTCCCTCACCTTGGAGTCACTTGGTTGTTAAATTCCACCTTGGAGTCACTTGGTTACTGAATTCGAAACTCTATATTTTCTGACACTTCGGTAATTTTTAAATTCCACATAAGTTAGCTTAGTTTTAGTGTTGGAGGTTTGGAGAAGAGTTCTTTCTACCCCGAGAATATGGAACCAGAAAGGTCTGGTGTTGTCATTGGCAGGTGATGAGGTGATGTGACTTGGGGACAGCATCAGTAGACTCGGGTATCTTCAGCATTTGGCTTCTCTTGATCACTGGTAGTGGTGTGGAAGGTTCACTGATTTGCCACACATCTGAGATCATGTTGAATGGACGGTAAATATATAGATCAACCTCCTATATGGTACACATGTGTACACGGATCTTTTTGTGCATGTGTTTGTACCTCATGCTAAGAAAAACTTCATGCATATGATGACTTATTTTTAAACAGTTTTAAACTGTTCCACAGTCACAGACATACATACTCCAGCCCTAACATTGCTTGCTAGCCTGCTGAGATAACTCCAGGTTTCCATCTCA
>NW_007738106.1:7660-8049 GCF_000696425.1 Galeopterus variegatus
TAACTTTAGGTTGACCTGCACCAAGGATGTCTGTCCTTGAGCCAGCAATTTTGCTGTGTTATAATTCTTTATCTGCAACAGAGACTTATTTATTTATTTATTTGTCCTTTTTGAGACCGGCTGCACCGCGCTCAGCCAGTGAGCACTGTGAGTGCACCAGACATCCCTATATTGGATCTGAACCCGCAGCAGGAGCGCTGCAGCGCTCCCAGCACTGCATTCTCCCAAGTGCGCCATGGGCTCGGCCCTGCAACAGAGACTTTATCCTGGAGAAAGTTTCCTGTCTTTTGCAAGCTTAACATTTCCATATGTAATTTTAAAAAGTTACATTATACCTGAAACTACAGGGCTTTGGAAGCTAGGCCCTGTGAAATACATTTGCTTTATAA
>NW_007738106.1:9973-10886 GCF_000696425.1 Galeopterus variegatus
TTTTTTTTTTTCTTTTTTACTTCATGGATTTAGTGTCAAAACAAAGAAATCTTTGACCAAAGTAAGGTCATGATGATTTTCTTCTATAATTTTAGTTTTTGCTCCATGAGTTCTTGAAAAACGTTTGTTCTGCTGTTTTTGTGCAGTGTTCTATGTCAGTAATGTCAAGTTGTTTGAAAGTGTTATTCAAGTATTCTAAATCCTTACTGGTCTTCTGTCTTCTTGTTTTACCCAGTATCAACAGTGCAATATTGAAGCCTACAACTATTTTTGTTGAATTGTCCATTTTCCTCTTCAATCTGATCGCTTTTTGCTTCATATATTTTGGAGCTTTGTTGTTAGGTGTGTGTATGTTTATAATTGTCAATCCCCCTGATGAATTGAACTTTTTATCATTATAATATGTCCTTCATTTTCTCCAATAACATTTTTGACTTAAAGTCTATTTTGTCTGACATTGGTAGCCACTCCAACTTGCCTATGGTTATTGTTTGCATGGTATATATTTTTCCCACTTTTTACTCTCAACCTATTTCTGTCTGTGAATCTAAAGTGTGTTTATTGTAGATAACATCTAATTGGATGTTTTATCCACTCTGACAATCTCTGCCTTTTGACTGAAATATTTAATCCATTCACATTTAGTATTATTCCTCATATGGTTGGATTTATACTTGCCATTTTGCTGTTTGTTTTCTGTTGTGTCTTTTTTCTTCCTTTTCTCCTTTACTGCCTTCTTTTTAATTAAATTGATATGCATTTGTAATTACCACACTCTAACTCAGAATAATATTAACTTAATTCCAGTCAGACATATACATTTTGCTTCATTATAGCTTCATTTCATCCCATTTCTTTTCTGCCGTATTGTCATATATATTAAATCTATATATGTTGTAAACCCAACAATACA
>NW_007738106.1:12254-16193 GCF_000696425.1 Galeopterus variegatus
ATAGTATTTTAAAATTTTTATTATCATTTTTAAGCCTTACTTCTTAGAGGTCAACATGGTTTATTGGTTAGACAATGATTGGTTAGAGGTTGTGCTTAAACGCCTTGATCCATTCAGTCTTCCACCATTTACTGGTGGATGTGTGTGGCTTGGAGAGTGCATTAAAATTTCAGGCAGTTTGCAAGTCTGTCTTGGCTTTTGCTTTCTGTGTTTGCAGGGCCTCATGCTCAGCTGAAATGAACAGCTTGCTAGTGTATTTAGCCTTGCACATGTGCACAGATTTCCAGATCATGAAGGGAATGTAGGATCTTATCAAGACCCCATTTTGGACGTATTATTCTCCAGATCTCCTTGTGGAATTTCTGGCTGGTCTACAGGTTTGTTGCTTTCTTCAAGTATGTAGATTTCAGGCAGGCTGAGATGGTGGCCTTTCCTGTTACTGCCACTGAGCTCGCTATTGTTTTGGACAATTCCCCAGGCTTGGAATTTTCTCTGTTCTGTTCTGAATAAAGTCAGTCTGCTGATGTTTCTGGCCTGCCCTTTCCTGGCAGAACTTGGGGGCCATAGAGTTGGGTAGATGATGGGAACAGCTCCAGGTTAAAATGTGCCAGCCTCTCACTGTCCTTGCTGAGGTTCGAGAAATATTCGTGAATAAATGCTTTTCACTCTGTTCGATGCCTCTAGTCAATTTCCAGAGTCTTTGCTTGATTGTTTTTTTAACAAGTTTGTCCAGTTTTATTGTTGCTATTTTGGAAAGAGTATTTGCTGAGTGCATCATTCAGCCATTTTGGAAGTGTCTGCCTCTCAACCCCTGTAAATAATTATGTGTAAAACAGAATTAGAAATTTAAACTTACTATAACCAAGTAGAAATAACTTTACGTTTATTTTGTTTTTGGATTGTCTGGTTTCTAGGGAGAAGCCAGATCGCTGAGTTTGAAGTAATTGTGGACCCCTTGAATCTGTGTATCTCTTTACTTTTCCAAGTGCTCCATTCAGCAAATATTTATTAAGCAGCTACTTAATCATCCTAACAGACCGGTTAAGTATGTCCTCCCTCCCTCCCCCATTTTACAGATGAGAAAAGTGTCTTATAGCTGCTGAGTGATTTGCCCAGTGGGTCATTGGTAGGCTCAACACGAGGGCACGATTCTCTTGATGTGCACTCCAGTCCATTTCCACCCATCTCTGAACCTGGCCTCTGTTTTCCGCCTAGCAGGTGACATACGTGAAACCCCTACCCCTTGGAAGGAGGGCTGCGAAGCTGGAGACCTCGGGGACTCTTTTTCCCAGCCTTGCCCAGTGGGGACGAGACCTCCCGAGAGCCTTCTCATAAGATTCTCTACTGGTGCAGTTTGGAGGGCAAGGAGCTGATTCCCTGAGCTGCCGTCGACTGTCCTTGGCAACCCCTTTCTCCCCCGGACCTTCCCAAGCCTTACCAGTGCCCGCAGTGCGGCAAGGGCTTCAGCCACCGCTCCAACTTCAACCGTCACAGGCGCAGCCACAGTGGCGAGAAGCCATTCCAGTGCCCGCAATGCAACCAGCCCCTGAGCTGGAGCTCGGACCTGACGCGCCACCAGCGCACGCACAGCGGCGAGCGCCCATTCCCGTGCCCGTCGTGCAACCGAAGCTTCAGCCGCAGCTCGTCGCTGCTCACGCACCGGTGCGTCCACACTGGCGAGCGGCCCTGCAGGTGCAGTGACTGCGGCAAGCGCTGCCGTCTCGGCCTGGACCTGGTCAAGCACCGGCGTACCTACACGGACGAGAGGCCCTAAAGTGCGGGGACTGTACCACATGTTTCAGCCACCGCGCCAACCTCATCACGCACCGGCGCGCCCACACGGGGGAGAAGCCTTCCAAGTGCCGCGACTGCGGGAAGAGCTTCAGCCAGAGCTCGCGCCTCGTCATCCAGCAGAGGACGCACACGGGCGAGCGCCCCTGTCCCTGCGGTGACCGCGACCAGAGCTTCAGCAGCCGCTGCCACGTCCTCGCGCACCGCAAGGTCCACACCGGCGAGGAGCCCTACGGCTGCGAGGTGTGCGGCAAGAGCTTCAGGCAGAAGACAAACATCGCCACGTACCGGCAGCTGCACGGGGCGGCCAGGCGGCCAGGGACGGAAGCCTGAGACTGCCATCTGGGGCTGAGACCTCACCCCTCCTCAGTGGGACGCTAAAAGGGAATATTTAGAGTTTTCTCATCACCCTGACGTGGCCTCAGGCTGTCTTCTAGGGTCTTCACCTCCCTCTCCTAGTGGCTCATTGGAGACTCTAGTATACCTCTGGGTGCTGTGAAAGGTGGAGAAGGTGGTCCCCTTTTCAGATTGCCCCTGCTATGTTTCCAGTCCCAAAATGGCCTTCTCAGCTGTGCAGATCTGGGCCCAGAAAGCACTTCTTGTCCTTTACAGAACTTAGGGCAGAAGTCAAACACAGGAAAGGTGATGGCGGTGGGGCTGTTCAGGCCTCAACTTCCTCTCAGCACTTGACGTTTCCTAGTCAAAGAAGCGTCAGGAGTGACAAGGAAACACCATCCTCTCGGTTCCCCACCTGGAAAGTCAGACTTTCAAATTCCACTGGACTTTCCTCCTGGAAGGTGGGGCCGCCCATCTGTTTCCCTCTACACCAACTACACCTGCAGCGAGCTGCCTTTTCGCTGGAAGAAAGCGATTTTTAAACTTGCAGTTGGTAGAGGCCAGCATTTCTCTTTCTAGATGAATTATGTGGACCAACTCCACTTCATCTTTGGGACTGGCTTAAATTTATTTTTTACAAAAACGCTTACCTTGGCTTTCTAATTCTCCTGAGTTTTTCAGGAGTCCACCAACATCCGGGCAGAGGCCTTTCTTTTCCTTCAGCACTGCCCCTGCCGCGCCCCTTACCGCTACATGTCAGGACATCAGAATTGTGTCACCGTGTGGCCACACTGGGTCATTGCATCTTCTACGGTACTGGACGACACCCTCTAATCCTGAAACACGGTGGAAACTTTCCCTCGATGTAAGGCTTAGGCAGTATTTTTCAGACTTGAACTGAGTCTTACCCACAGAGTTCCTGACTCAGTGGGTCTGGGGTAGCTCCTAAGAATTTGCATTTCTAAGTTGGTAGGTGATGATGTTGTTGCTGGTCAGGGATTGCATGGTGAGAACCACTGGCCCAGAGTAAGGACAGGTCAACAGTTTTAAATTCCCATCTCTACCGCGGCAGTTCCCCACCCCACTGCAAATAAAAGGTGTTCACAGTGTTCTAGTCTGTGCAGAATGTGCTGAAGAGGTAGGTGGCCTGTCACATGTTCCCTAGCCACTAGGTGGTGATCTGTAAAGTTGCCCATCGTCCCTGTAGGTCATCAGGGAAGCTCAGAAGAGTCTCAGGAAATACAGAGAGTGGAGGTGAGGTCCTGCTCACTCAGGCGGAGTTGTTCTTTTGACTGGAGGACGACTGGGAAATGGCCAGGTTCAGACTCAGCCAGCTTCCCGTCTTTCGGGACCTTTCCTTTTTTCTTTTCCTTGCCTCTCACATACCTTCTCCACGTGTCTGGGGTCCACGTCCTGTGAAGTTTTGCCTCTAGACCTCCTCCCCCTCAGCTGTAAATGATAAATGGCTCAGGTAATGAGTGTTTTTAGAAATTCCTAAGGTAAAAAATTATCTGTGACCCAGAGGGAGGATCTTTTATGGCTCTTTAAGAGTGGAATTTTAGGCACCTTATCAGGCAGTTGTGTTAATGTTTCTGGTACATATGCCTGGTTTGGAAACCTACAGTGTTTTTAGCAGGCTGTCTCCTATTAGTGCTATAATGCTGACTAATGTTTCCCTTTGTGGGGAGATCTCACCCAGGCACTGAGCTGATGTCCCTATCTGAAGCACTTCAACCTCAGATGGTATTTTCTAGATTAGATGCTGCCTGCTTAGGTGTTGGTTCCTCGCCACCGGGGACCAACAACACAGGG
>NW_007738106.1:17398-18481 GCF_000696425.1 Galeopterus variegatus
CCAGGATTAATGTAGTCCAAGATCTTTTGGTAGCAATGGTGGAAGTAGAACATTCACCACAATTTCCTTTTTGGTTCTTTGTGAGAGAATTAGCTTCAAGAAGCAGAGGGTCCTTGGGGAAATAAGCAAAGAGTTGTGGAGCTGGAACACCACACAGAGCTCACATATTCAGCCTTACTGTTGATTGATGATGAAGTTGGAAACCAGAGAGGTGATCAAAGGAGTTTACTCTAAGTCACATGAAGTTTTAGTAACAGAGCGGAGATCATAACCCAGGTCCTCAGTTTTGTTTTTTGTTTGTTTTGTTTTGTTTTTGTTTTTTGCTTGCCAAGCGCTCTAAACCTTATTCCAGAAAACCTTTAACATGCCTTACATAAATACACAAAAAATAAGGATGAAGGAGAGTGGACAAAGAAAAAAGTGGAATAGAATAAATAAGGTGAAGCCAGAAATCAGGTGAGTATTTCAAATGTATATTGTAGAGATTTTCACATTTCCTGGGACTAAGTTACAAATTCAGGTGTAAATTTACTAATTGTCATGCAAAGAGGGAAAGGGATTACTTTGTTTCTTAAAAACTTAAACATATACTTTTCATATGATAAGTCATTCCACATCTACATAGTTACCCAAGAGAAATGAGAGCATACACAGACTTATACACAAATGTTCATAGAAGTTTTATTTGTAAAGACCAACAACAGGAAACAATCCAAATTTCCATCAGCAGGTGAATGGGTAAACAAAATGTGAAATATCCATACAATGGGATATCACTCAGAAATTAAAAGGAATGAGCTATTATACACACAACACAGATGACTGTCAAAATAATTATGAATAATTAATAATTATGAATGAAAGAAATCAGACCAAAAAGACTATATATTTTATGATCCCATTTATATATAAAACTCTATAAAAGGCAAATTAATCTATAGTGACAGAAAGCAGAACAGAGATTGCTTGGGGATGAGGAAGGCAGGAAGAGGTGGAAAGGTGAAATTACAATGAGGCATGAAAAAAACCTTTGGAGGGTGGATATGTTTATTTCATGATTGTGCAGATGGTCTCACCATGTAT
>NW_007738106.1:19461-21914 GCF_000696425.1 Galeopterus variegatus
CATTCAGCAAATATTTATTAAGCAGCTACTTAATCATCTTAACAGACCAGTTAGGTATGTCCTCCCTCCCTCCCCCATTTTACAGATGAGAAAAATGTCTTATAGCTGTTGAGTGATTTGCCCAGTGGGTCAATGGTAGCCTCAACACCAGGGCACAACTCTCTTGATGTGCACTCCTGTCTATTTCCACCCATCTCTGAACCTGGCCTCTGTTTTCCGCCTAGCAGGTGACATACGTGAAACACCTACCCCTCGGAAGGAGGACTGCGAGGCTGGAGACCTCGGGGACTCTTTTATCCAGCCTTGCCCAGTGGGGACGAGGCCTCCCGGGAGCCTTCTGATAAGATTCTCGACGGGTGCAGTTTGGAGGGCAAGGAGCTGATTCCCTGAGCTGCCATCGACTGTCCTTGGCAACCCCTTTCTCCCCCGGACCTTCCCAAGCCTTACCAGTGCCCGCAGTGCGGCAAGGACTTCAGCCACCGCTCCAACTTCAGCCGTCACAGGCGCAGCCACAGCGGCGAGGAGCCATTCCCGTGTCCGCAATGCAACCAGCCCCTGAGCTGGAGCTCGGACCTGACGCGTCACCTGCGCACGCACAGCGGCGAGCGCCCATTCCCGTGCCCGCTGTGCACCCGAAGCTTCAGCCGCAGCTCGTCGCTGCTCACGCCCCGGCGCGTCCACACCGGGGAGAAGCCTTCCAAGTGCTGCGACTGCGGGAAGAGCTTCAGCCAGAGCTCGTGCCTCATCATCCAGCAGAGGGCGCACACAGGCGCGCGCCCCTGCCCCTGCGGTGACCGCGACCAGAGCTTCAGCAGCCGCTCCCACGTCGTCCTCGCGCACCGCAGGGTCCACACCGGCGAGGAGCCCTATGGCTGTGAGGTGTGCGGCAAGAGCTTCAGGCAGAAGACAAACATCATCACGCACCGGAAGCTGCACGGGGTGGCCAGGCGGTCAGGGACGAAAGCCTGAGACTGCCATCTGGGGCTGAGCAGGGGCGACCCATTTCCTTACTTTCCATGGTTCTCTGACAGTTTCATGGGAATCGGTGTTTTCTCTCCAACCAGACAGCAAGCACCATCCGGGCAAAACCATTGCCCCACGTTGACATGGCATTCACCACAGTGTCAAGCAGAGCGATGGGCACACAGAAAGTCCTCAATAAATGCTGGCAAAACTGAGTAGTGTTGGGAATAATAAAGAGTATGTGGAGTATATTTTTAATTATTGATGCATACTTGCCTCTTGGAGAAGTCTCTTTCTTATTAATCCTCATTAACATCTCATTTATTTGTTCTGCGGGTTATTTGCTCTCCTGCATGCTGTTATATTTGCTCTTCAGTGTCCTGGTTGGTTTGGTTTACCTTTTGTGCTGGTGTCAGTTTCCTGTAGCAGTGACATGTGGAGTCTCTTCCTCTATCTTCCTATGTGTCCCAAAGCCACTGACATTTCAAGAATACCATCCTCTCCCCCAGCAAAGTCATCCAGTGTGAGCTAGGCATTGTGTTCTCTGCTGCCCTGTCTGACTCACTAATAAAAACACTTATTGAGACACTATTTTGTGCCAGATCCTAAGCTTGGTGACTTATAAGTCTGTGAATCCTCATAAAAACCCAAAGAAATAGCCTCTGTTAGTGAATCCTTATAAAACCCCAAAGAAATAGCCTCTGTTGTTATCCTAACTTTGTGAATAAGGAAATCAAGGAAATTACATCATTCACCTGTGATCACACAGCTAATCAGCTGAAACAATTAAGACGTGAATTAAGTCTGTCTGACATCAGAATCTGTTCTCTTAACCACTGTGTGATATGATTTCCATAAGAACTTGACTTCATTGAAACTTTTCTGGCACCTCCTCACTTCTTAAGGAAATTTCTTTTTGGCTGGTGATAGATTTAATTAGGTAGTAATTAAAAACTAAGTGGCATGCTAATGTACTAGCCAGTAGTACCAGCCAGGAAGCAAAGGCCTTACCTGTATGCACAAATGGCAAATGACTAAGAATCATTACCGCGGATGAAAATTTTACTACCTGGATAGTCTGGTGGGGGTGATATTTTGTAATGTTTCCCCTAGTTGTCAACTTGCTCTGCTCATGACCTTGATTCTCCATTTCAGGTCTCTTGTTTCTTAAAAGAGATGTCAGAACAGAGCGTGTGAACCTGTGGGGTCTGCGGAGAGAGGTTTCGCTCCAGCAGCTCTTCCAAGGTGAATTTGTCTTCTTGCCAGCGTGGTCCTTCCCTAAGGTGAGGCCTATGTCGCCCCTCCCTCATCCTTGGTAACTTGGGGCTGACTGGGGGGTGTGCGCGGCAGCCATCATCACCAGCCCATTATCGAATCTGCATTTTCTGGATGGTTCTCCTCGGGGCAGCCTTGACGTCAGCGTTCCCTAGGGTGTAGACGATGGGACGGAGGACAGGGGCGATCACAGCATAGAAGAGGGACAGCAGAGG
>NW_007738106.1:23792-24411 GCF_000696425.1 Galeopterus variegatus
ACACTCCTACATTATTGCACTTATGCAGATCCCCAGACCACACGTGAACTCCACAAATTCACACACGAACTTACATTTCTAAATACTACCACAGAAGAAAGGTTAACCCAATATCCCAGAGACCGTATTCATCTAAGGTCACAAATAAGCCAAGTATTGTATATGCATGCAAACGTAATCACAAATAACAGTGAGTGTCAAAACACATTTAGCATAACAATATAAACATCCAAAGATATATTTAAATAGATACATAAATCCAAATTCTGTACAAAAATATAATCATATTCAAGAATATACATCGGAAATGCAAGCCCACAGACTGATATCTTTCTGCAGTTGGGGAATCCTCTGTTTCTTCCATGTCAGGGGCTCTTTCAGTGTTTTCCAGGGGATATCATCTGAATAGTGTCTTTCTAGTTTGAGAAATAACTGGTGATAAAGGCGGACAGCATTTGGTGACTTATTTTCTCCTTTCTCTACACGGGGGATCCTCATGAGAAAGGTACTCTTAGGTTTGGCGTCTCTTTAAGGTCTCTGAGGACCTGAGTCTCCAAACATATTTGGCTTTCCAGTGGGGAGAGCTCTTCATATAACTAATTAATCAGTTATTTTGGAG
>NW_007738106.1:26200-26685 GCF_000696425.1 Galeopterus variegatus
AATATCAAAAGATATTTTGTCTTCTTTAAAGAAAAAAACAAAGGTGGAGGGTGATATTGTTCCAGATTGAAGAAGACTAAAAAGCATCACAATAAAATGTAATACATGATTCTTGACTGGATCCTAGATCGTAAGCAAAGCAAAAATGAAACAACTTTAAGACTTTTGAAACAATTGGGAAAATTGAATATGAACTTATATTAACCACAATGTAGGAGAATGTACTTGTGTTTATTTAGAAAGATGCAGAGTAAATTATTACAGGGCAAAGGGTCATGCTTACTGCAACTCTTTTTTAAGTGGATTATTTAAAATATATAAATACATATTTTTATGTGAATCCTTGACTTTGCTCTGCGGGATGTTTGTCTTGTCAGTTATTCTCCTCATCCTTGTCTGAGGAGGCTGCATACATTTCACACTTTTCTTCCTGTTACTTGAGTTTTGGAGTGTATTAGCTAGGCTGGGCTATGCTGCAATAACAA
>NW_007738106.1:28738-29196 GCF_000696425.1 Galeopterus variegatus
AAAGGACTGAGAGATCTGCCTGTCAAGTCTCTGACCCAGAGAATTTGAATATACAACAAGACATCATACAATAAATTTTGTGTTTTAAGCTAATAAGTTTTGAGATAGCCCTAGGCAATGACATATAAGCATATATAGGACAGTGTCCACATATATATTTACACACTCACATATATATAATGTGTAACAAGGAACACTAAGACAGTGTTGACTCTTGTCTCTGAAGACAATTAAACATTTTTTCCAACTACACAATGGATTTAATTAAACTATGTATTGAAAACAAATATTCTAAGTGTTAAAGATAGTGAATATGTCCAGTTTTAGTTACAGAACCAATTTCCTGAATTTTACATTCAGTGAATGCCGATTTTGATTCTGTGTTGCTCTTGACCCAAATGACTTTTGACTTTTTCTTTCTTTCTTTTTTCTTTTACTTTTCTGTCCTTTTTTTTTTT
>NW_007738106.1:29283-33854 GCF_000696425.1 Galeopterus variegatus
AACGTATGTTGCATTTTTATAAAAAAAATAAAAAGACAGTGCTATCAACCACATAGACCTACTTTATATTTATAAAATTCTACATTCAACAAGTATAGAATATACATTATTTTTAATGGACATGGTACACTCACCAAGATAGACAATATGTTGATCTATATTGATCTATATCTCAATAAATTTGCAAGAATATAGATTATGCAGATAACGTTTCCCTGAAGATAAAATAATTAAATTATTAATTGTAAAAATAACATAATAATTGTGTATATTTTGATATTAAATAATACATTTCTAAGTAATACATAGGTCAGAAAGATATCAGAAGGGAGAATATTATGAATTAAATGATAAACAAAATGCAAATATAGAATTTGTATAATGTAGTTAAAGCATTTATTTGAGAAACATGAACAGTTTTAAATTCTTATGTGGAAAAGAAGAAATCAATAAACTAAAGTTTCCACACAAGAAACTAGAAAAAAAGAAGGCTGCATTAAACCCAAAGAAAACAGAAAGAAAGAAGTAATAAAGGTAAATGCAGAAAGCTACAAAAAATTAATAAACTCCTGGCTAGAATCATCAAGGAATAAAAAAGACATAAGTCATCAATGTCAATATCAATGGAAAGAAAATATATCACTGCATATCCTACAGACATTAAAAAAATATTAAAAGATTAGGATCATCTTCTAACAACATATTCAGCAATGTAATGCTTTTCTCTTATTTGGTCTTGAGACCTCTCTCCTGTGAGAGGCTATAAACTTTAACACTGCCTTGGTGGGGCTCCAGAGTAGGTAGTTGTTGGTATTTACAGTGTGCCTTTCACAGGACACTACTTTATTCTGGCAGCTGGCTTAATGCCTACTGTTTGATCCATGACAGAAAGCCACACTCTACGAGAGTTCTGACCAGGAGGAAAGTTAGGTTTGTGTTTATCAGTCAGGTGAGACAGAGAGGAAGAAACACAACAAATCACATGGAATATCAAGAGAAGCTTTTATTATTACACAGATCCCAGGAAGAAGAGGGCAGCATTCCTCCCAAAGCCAATGGAAGTGGACTCCATTTGGGATATTGATGCTCAACCAGTAAGTGGGAAATGAGAGAGAGTGTGAGAAGGACCTGTAGGCCTAAGCCTTTGTTGGTGTCTGGAACATTACCCAAGCAAGTTTAGTGCAGTGAATTCTAATGGTTGGATTTAGAGAAAGCAAGCATGAGTTCTGTGGAGCCAGCAGTGACTGAGAAGTGGTCACTGTAGCATATCTAGGGTAGCAGAATTAGTGGGGTGAATCAACCAGGTTGCATCTAGTTGTCACATAGGGATGTGGTTGTCCAGTGGCAGTATTTAGGGCAGATATCAGGATTTCCCCCATTGAGAAACTGGGGGGAGGTAGAGAAATGGAAACTGTGCCAAGAGTGACTAAGCCCTGCTTCTGACATGAGCATTCAAAATGAACACCAAGGCAACATAAAATTATAAGAATTCACTACAAGCAACTAAGGTAAAATTATCAAATACCTTGATGAATACAATCAATAAAATAAAAATAATCTGAAATCAAGTCTCTTTTAAAGAAAATGAATTTATAAACCAAGTCTTTCTCACAATAATCTCCATTCTCAGGTGATTTTACTGTTCAGTTCTACTAAACTCTCAAGGAGGAGGTAATACCAATCTTACACAAACTTTTTCAGAAAATAGAGGAAGAAGTAAAACTTTCCAACTAATTTTATGAGCCTGTATAACCCTAGCACTACAATAAAGACAGTACGAGAAAATAAAATTACAGGTTAACATCCCTTGTGAACACAGATGTAAAAACACTTAGCACAACTTATAAAATCAAATTAACTATCATGATAATATATTATGAACAAATGAAGTTTATCCCAATAATGCAAAGTTGGCCTAACATTTGATATTCAATGTGATTCATCATATAGAGTAAAAAAAAAAATCATATGATTACCTACGTAGAGGCATTTAAAAAAATCTGACAGAACTCAATAAATTTTTAAAATTGAAAAAAAAATTCAGAAAAATATGTATAGAAGGTAATTTCTGAAACCTGAAAAAGGGGACTTATAAAAAACCTACAGCTAATACCACACTTAATGATGAAATAGTAAACCCTTCCTTCCTAGGATCAAGGAAAAGGATAGTCACTGCACTACTTCTATTCATCATTGTACTAGAGGTTCAAGCCACTGCAATAGGATAAGTAAGGAAATTTAACAACACAAAGACTGAAAAAAAACAAAAAACAAATCTTTCACTATTTGCTGACAATGATTTATGTAGAAGATACTAAGAAATCTCCCCCAAACATATTAGAACTAACAAATAAATGCAGCAAAGAATTTCAGGATAGAAAGTAAATATACAAAAAGCAATTGTATATTAAGCTGCTAGCAACAGGAAATTTGAGAAAAAAAAATTTACTTTATTTATTTTTTATTTTAATTTATCAATATACAGTGTAGTTGATTTTTGTGTCCCTTTACTGATTCCTCTCCCCCCACTCCCACCCATCATCATATCTGTTCACTTGTCTTAACAAGTTCAAGGAATTATTGAGATTGTTGTGTCTTCTTCCCTGCCCTCCCACCATTTCTTTGTATATTTATTTATTTTTTTTATTATTTTTTGCTCCCACAAATAAGTGAGAACATGTGGTATTTCTCTTTCTGTGCCTGACTTACTTCATTTAATATCATTTTTCTAAGTCCATCCATGTTGCTGTTAGTGGTAGTATTTCTTTCTTTTTTATAGCAGAGTAGAATTCCATTGTGTAAATATACCATGTTTTCTATATAAGTAGTATTCCATTGTGTAGATATACCACATTTTATTTATCCACTCATGTGATGATGGACATTTGGGCTGCTTCCAAATCTTGGCTATTGTAAATAATGTTGCAATAAACACTGGAGTACAGGTATCGCTTCTACATGATGATTTCCATTCCTCTGGGGATATTCCCAGCAGTGGCATAGCTGGGTCATATGGTAGATCTATCTGTAATTGTTTGAGGAACCTCCATACCATTTTCCATAAAGGCCGCATGATTTTGCAGTCCCACCAACAGTGTATGAGAGTTCAAACAACTTTACAGCAAAAAAACAAGTAACCCAATTAAAAAATGGGCAAAGGAGCTAAACAGGCATTTCTCAAAGGAAGATATATGAATGGCCAAACAGACACATGAAAAAATGCTCAACATCACTCAGCATTTGGGAAATGCAAATCAAAACTACACTGAGATACTGTCTCACTCCAGGTAGGATGACTAATATCCAAAAGACTGAGAATGATAAATGCTGGCGAGGTTGTGGAGAAAGAGAGTAAAATTTTAAATGAATCATTTATATGAAATACTCAGAAAAAAATGTAATGAACGTCATGCAAGTTCTCTTTACTCAGTGCTACATAACATTGCTGAGAAAAATTAAAGAAGTTTTATGTAATTGAAAAGATATACCTCGATCATAGATTCTAAGGGTCAATTTGAAGTTGTCAGTTCTCCCCAGACTTATCTATAGATTCAATATAAACCCTATCAATCTCTCAGTAGGGCTATTTTTTTTTCTTCTTTTTGTCTTTTTTCATGACCAGTAACCGGATTGCAACCCTTGGTGTAGCGCCCGTAACGGGATCGCAACCCTCGGTGTTGCACCCGTAATGGGATCGCAACCCTCGGTGTTGTGCCCACACCGCGCTCAACCAGTGAGCGGACCGGTCTCTACATGGGATCCGAACCCTCGGCGGGAGCGCCGCCGCACTCCCAAGCGCCGCACTCCCAAGCACCGCACTCTACAGAGTGTGCCACCAGGCCGGCCCAGGGCTATTTTTTAATGAGGTTGGCAATCTGATTCTAAATGTATTATGAAAGTGTAAAAGATCTAATATATCCAAAACAGTCTTGTAAAAGAAGAAAAAAGTTGTAGAGCATAAACCAGCTGATTTCAAGATTTATAATAAAGCTATAGTAACAAAGACTAGGTGGCATTAATCCATCTTTTAAACTCGGCAAAGCCTGGCCACCCAGGGAACAGTGAAACAATCTTCATAACTTAGTATAAGCAAAGGTAATTTAGCCAGGACATAGAAAATAATATTCCTACAAGGAAAAACATGTTAGATTTCATCAAAATTTAAAAGTCTGCTCATTGAAATATATTAAGAAATTAAATAGGAAGCCTTACATTTGGAGTAAAATTTGCAAAGCACATATCTTACAATGGACTGGTTTTACAAGATCTCTAAGGAACTGAAAACTCAGTATTAAGAAATCAAACAACCCAATTTTTAAAAAATTATGAAATATTTTAACAAACCCTGACAAAAGAAGATATACTAATGGTGACAAGCTCATGAAAAACTGCTTACCATCATTAGTCATAAGTGAAATTCAAATCAAAATCACTGTATTTCCATCAAAATGTTTAAATGTTAATAAGATAGAAAACATCAAATATTGGCAAAGATGAGAGCTATCATGCATTATTAGTGGGAACGTAAAATTTTATAACCACTTTGGGAAAAGTTCTGCAGTTTTTCATAA
>NW_007738106.1:34900-36450 GCF_000696425.1 Galeopterus variegatus
TGGAGGGTGGGAGTGCTCCACATCCTGGCAGGGGTTTGTGCTAATCAGAGCTCTTGTCAAAACCCAGTGAATGTATAGTAGGCTTTGTTCATTTTATTGAGCATAAATTGTATAACTAAAGACAAAACATTTTAAACAAATGTTGAACTCTAATAATATGCATTCTGCAACATTTTGAGGGAGTGCGTAAATGTCTGAAATTTACTTTGAAATGCAGCAAAGTGAGATGGATTGATAGATAGGGAAATGAAGATGGATAGGGAATAAAGAAATATAGTCCTGTACTAGTTAGTAGAATCAAAGTGAGGTGAACTTGGTGTTCACTGTAATGTGTGTTCCACTGTGTTGTATGTTGGACTTTTTTTTTAAATGTTGGAAATATCCAATAAATTTTTCTTAGGTATTTGTCTGCTTATTTGTTAACTTTTCCTGATATTCAACAAATATTTTTGATCAATGATTGTAGGCATTCTGAGTTCAAGACAGTTTTCTTCAGTGATACCTTAATTGTCATTATCATCCTTGTGCTCTGGTCATGTCTTCAATTATTTGTAGATTGCATTTTGATTGCATCTTCTGCATCTATCACCTCTTGGTCATGATTTTCATGCCCTTAACCATTCTCCTCTAGCCCAACTTTCTCATCCAAAAATGATGATTTTATGTTCAGCATTATCAGTTCTTGTCTTCTCTGTTCCTAATGCCAATTCAGATTTAACTATGCAATTTTTTTTAATTTCAAGATTTTTTGTTTACTAAGCTCCCCTTCCAACTCAGCCTGCTTATCAGCCTCCTTTCTCTTCAATGCAGAGTGGTTTCTTTCTCCTAATTTTATTTTAATCTTGTTTCAGAATTAACGTTTTCTTGTTCTTCATTGAAAATACAAAATAGATGCCTTTAAAATTTTCTTTGGATTCTTGCATAAAGTCTTTTTGAATTTGTATTTCTCCTGCATGAGTNTACAAGATCTCTAAGGAACTGAAAACTCAGTATTAAGAAATCAAACAACCCAATTTTTAAAAAATTATGAAATATTTTAACAAACCCTGACAAAAGAAGATATACTAATGGTGACAAGCTCATGAAAAACTGCTTACCATCATTAGTCATAAGTGAAATTCAAATCAAAATCACTGTATTTCCATCAAAATGTTTAAATGTTAATAAGATAGAAAACATCAAATATTGGCAAAGATGAGAGCTATCATGCATTATTAGTGGGAACGTAAAATTTTATAACCACTTTGGGAAAAGTTCTGCAGTTTTTCATAAAATCAAACATACAAACTACTCTACAACCTACTGATTCCCTTCGTAGGCATATACTGAAAATAAATGTAAACATATGTTTACAAATGCACAATCGAAAGCTCTAAATAAATGTTCATAGAAGATTTATTCATCATAGACAAAACCAAATCTAAGGAGTGGATAAACTTATACACTCATAAAACAGAATGCCACTCAGCAGTGAAAAGGGACACAGTCCTGACACAGGCAACAAGGAGGGACATCAAAATATTTGGTGAATGAAAGAATTGCATGACAAC
>NW_007738106.1:38285-39987 GCF_000696425.1 Galeopterus variegatus
TAAAATTTTCTTTGGATTCTTGCATAAAGTCTTTTTGAATTTGTATTTCTCCTGCATGAGTGCAGTAACTTTTTTTTGTTGTTCATTCAACATTATGGACCAAATGTTTTTGTCTCTTCAGAGTGTATGTTTAATTTCTAACCCCCAAAGTGATCGTACTCAGAGGTTGGGTCTTTGAGAGATGATTAGGTTTAGATGAGGTCGTGAGAGTGGGACAAGGTCGTAATGAAAAGGTGGCACTGAATCTGCTCAGGCTCCAGCCAGTGAGAAATAAGTGTTGGTTATTTAAGCCACCCAGTCTATGATATTTTTCTTATGGCAGCCCAAGAAGACTAAGACATTCAACATGTCTTTTAAAACTATTTTTGGAAATTTTAAAGGATTTACTCAAATTTTAATTAGAGTTACAGCCAGAACCAGCACGTGCCAGGTACTACTATGTGCCAAAGCAGCACCATGATCAGCACAGTCCTTGCTACATGCAAAATAATGTCCTCTCTGATGCCAGCGCCTTGTCTCCAGACTCAGCTTTTGCACCCAGAATATCTCATCTACTAAACATATACCTTCCCGGGAAGCTTCTCTGGAAAACCCCATGTGCCCTCCAAACCTGATCTGTCTGAATTTTCAGCATCCCCAACTGCAGAATGAAGAGACAACATTTGGACATGCTTTTAGATCAATCCTTTATAATGTTTATTTAGAACATTCAAAGACTCTAACCACATTTTGAGAACAGAAGTCAGCATTCATGCAGCTGTCACTGACTGGATTTTTAACAAAAAAATAACCTTTCTGCTAGCTGTAGCCTGAGTCTGCATGTCAAATGAGAGGTACCAAAACTGGATAGTGTGACAGATAAAATAATATTGATTGCCTCAGATAGCACAGCCTGAAGTACAAGTAAATGTACAAAGAGAGAAGTGGAAGTGGTTAAGTCAAGCACCAATGACCATCTACAGTCTCTGTATCCTTGTATTTCAAAACTATTTAAATTAGTATGTTTGATACTCAATTTATTTTTAGTACATTGCTCTGTGCCACAGAGATGATAACTTCCAGAAAATAAAGGAGACGAAAATAGGAGGGGCAGAGGTGGAAGTAGTCTCTCAAGAGGTGATGATTATTCTTAGTGAGAAAATAATCAAGAATGGTTCACACTTAATTATGAAGAAATACGTGGTAATTAATCAGAATGCCAAGTACAGTTAAATGACAATTCATTCATGTAGTTAAATGTAAAGGATACATTAAATAACATTACAAAATTCCAAATAGAAATGTTGTCCCAAAAAAGGATGAGTGAAAATTCAGCCCCTGGGAGGAACTCTCAGTTTATAGGCCCAAAGGAAGATGTCAGGCTGATCTCAGGGTCCTGGTCTCTGGACGGGACCAGACTTCCCCATGTGGCCTCTCCTCAACATCATCCTTACATTGGTACTTGGAAAGGAGCATATGTCTCAAATGACTGTCAAGATTTCAGTGATCTATGGAATCTGTACTTTTCTCTAAATAGCATTAAATTTCAAGAGATTAGGGATCTCTCATTTCAAATATAAAATGCAGCTTTATCATCCTGTAGTCAGTAGCAGCCCTAGATATGGGCAGAGGAGGAAGCTACCTTCAGAATTACGATTTGAGGGGAAGACCTTCCACCTGACTCTCTTCCATCTGTTCAGGTGCTGTGGTGTCTGAGTTTCCA
>NW_007738106.1:41656-42456 GCF_000696425.1 Galeopterus variegatus
ATGTTAATATTAATGCTGTTACATGTAAATCTTGTCGTATTTGAATTAAAAATCATGCTTATACCAGTAAACTAGGTCAGGGGTCAACAAATTATATCCTGTGGAGCAAATCTGATCCAACCTCTATTTTCGTAAATATTTTTTTTAACGTAAAACAAAAGAAAACCAGCTTGATCAGTAATGTATTGCCAAGTCCTCATGTTCCCTCCTACTGTGGTGGGAAAATTAAAAGATACAATTCCTGCCCAAGTAAAGCTCTAAACACTTTATTGTGTGTGTAGCTAACATTTATCAAGGACTTACCCGTGGCAACTATGCTAAATACCTTATCTCCTGCAATTTCACAACTGCCTTATCACGTTGGTAATGTCTCCAAACACAATAAACTATAGAAAGAAATTCTATTAGTGGTTCCCGAATTTTGGTGTGGATAAAAATCACTTGGAGAAACTATTATAAATGTGCCCTAGTGATATTCCCAAGGATTCTGATTCAGCATGTCTTCAATATAGCTTGGGAATTTGCATTTTTAGCAAACACTCTGTGTATTCTGAAGCAGGTATAATATGGGCCACTTATGCAGAAGCACTTTTATGCATTAATAAATATGAGATGCCAGGATATACAGAGATCCTGGAGGCCAGTATTTTCCAAATATATCTGATTGCAAGCATCGCTAGAAATACTTTTTAAAACATCGAGTCCCAGGCTTATCCCTGGGACTTTCTGATTCACTAATTTGAGGACTAGCTCGAGAATCCATATTATCTTTTTTTTTTTTTTTTTTTTTTTTTTTAAAG
>NW_007738106.1:43070-44422 GCF_000696425.1 Galeopterus variegatus
GCTCACAGGGTTCCCCCAGCATCATGACAAGCTGGGGAAGGCTGATGGATTTATGACACACTGCTTCAATGACATATTCACCAAGCCTTTCTTGCAGTATTCTGGGAGCTCGCAAAGGAGAGGCCTGCTGGAAATTGAGCCCACTGGGAAAATAACAGTTACAAAGCTACTGATGAGAGAAGTCCCTGTTGAAATGCATGTTTAGGCAGCAACACTTCTTATGGATAGAGGTCTCAGAGATTGAAAAGCGCTCTGTGAGTGCAAAGAAAAGGAGATACACTCTGTGTCCCTGGTGCTTCCTGCCTGAATAGTCGTATGGAAGTCACTTGGATTCTCTGAGCCTCAGTTTCCACGTTGGGAAAAGATAGGATTAACCCCTGCCAATTCACAGGATTGTTGGGACATGTCATGCCACCGATATGAAATTTCCAAATACGATTGGAAATATTCCTTATTTATCCTGGAAGTCAATAAAGACTATTTTTGAGAAACAATTTCCTTACTTCTGGTTTTCTTTTATCTCAAGCATAGGAAACCCTATAGTACTGACTATGTAAAGGATTGTGTTTTTGATAGATTTATAATTTTTGTCAGATAGAGTGGCAAGGGAAAAGGAAAATATTAATTATTAAGCAAACACTGAGAGTTTTATGTGATTTTTCTCATTGAGTGCTCATGAAACTCCTGGAAGTTAGAAATTATTATCTCCACTCTATGGATAAAGAAACTGACACTCAGAAAGTCTCAGTAATTTGTCCAAAATCACAGACCTTAATGGAGGCACAGCCAGGACTTAAATAGTCCCTATGACAGAGGAGTTGTTCAATACACACACACACACACACACACACACACACACACATTTAATTAAAGAAGGAATGAATGTCCCTAAAACAAGAATTGTTTTCCTACTATGGTGCACATTTACACAGCAGCCTTTATTCGACTGAGTTTCTTTTTTTTTTCTTATTTATTTTATTTTATTCTGTCGATATACACTATGGTTGATCATTGTGGCCCATTACCAAAACCTCCCTCCCTCCCCTCTCTCCCCCTCCCCCGAACAATGTCCTTTCTGTTCACTTCTTGTACCAACTTCATGGAATTGTAATAGTTCTGTCTTCTCCCCCACTGGTTTTGTGTGTGTGTGTGTGTGTGCCCGGTTGTGTGTGTGTGTGCGTGTGCATGTGCGTGTGTGAATTTATTTATTTATTTTTAGCCCCCACAAATAAGTGAGAACATGTGATATTTCTCTTTCTCTGCCTGACTTGTTTCAATTAATATAATTCTATCTAGGTCCATCCATGTCGTTGCAAATGGCAGTATTTCATTCGTTTTTATAGCTGAGTAGT
>NW_007738106.1:45870-47048 GCF_000696425.1 Galeopterus variegatus
AGTCCTACTTCCTGAATTGTTTCTCCTATGTTTTCTTTAAGAAGTTTTATCCTTTCAGGGTTTATATTTAATTCTTTATTCCATTTTGAGTTGACTTTAGGGTATGGTGAAAGGTATGGGTCTAGTTTCATTCTCCTGCATATTGACATCCAGTTCTCCCAGCACGATTTGCTGAAGAGGCAGTCTCTTCCCCAGTGTATAGGCTTGGTGCCTTTGTCAATGATCAGATGGCTGTAGGTGTGTGGGCTGATTTCTGAATTCTCTATTCTATTCCATTGATCAATGTGTCTGTTTTTATGCCAGTACCAAACTGTTTTGTTTATTATAGCTTTGTAGTATAGTTTAAAGTCAGGTAGTATTATGCCTCCAGCTGTATTTTTTTGCTCAGCATTGTTTGGCTATGCGTGGTCTTTTGTTATTCCATATAAATGTCTGGATTTATTCTTTCCATTTCTGAGTTCTTTCCATTTCTGAGAAAAATGTCATTGGAATTTTGATGGGGATTGCATGGAATTTGTAATTTCTGAGAAAAATGTCATTGGAATTTTGATGGGGATTGCATGGAATTTGTATATCACTTAGGGTAGGACAGACATTTTCACTATGTTGATTCTTCCAATCCAAGAGCATGGGATATCTTTCCATCTTCTTGTATCCTCTCTAATTTCTCTCTGCAGTAGTTTGTAGTTCTCATTATAGATATTTTTCGCATCCTTGGTTAACTCAATTCTGAAGTATTTTATTTTCTTGGTGGCTATTGTAAATGGGCAGGCTTTCTTAATTTCTCTTTCTGCAGGTTCACTATTGGAGAAAAGAAATGCTACTGATTTTTGTGTGTTTATTTTGTATCCTGCTACNTGCAGTCCCACCAACAATGAATGAGAGTTCCTTTTTCTCTGCAATCTTGCCAGCATTTATCATTTAGAGTCTTTGGGATTTTAGCCATCCTAACTGGGGTGAGATGATATCTCAGTGTGGTTGTGATTTGCATTTCCTGGATGGTGAGTGATGTTGAGCATTTTTTCATATGTCTGTTGGCCATTTGTATATCTTCCTTAGAGAAATGCCTACTTTGCTCTTTTGCCCATTTTTTAATTGGGTTGCTTGTTTATTTCTGGTCAAGTTGTTTGAGTTCCTTGTATATTCTGGATATTAATCCTTTGTCAGATGTATATTTT
>NW_007738107.1:0-815 GCF_000696425.1 Galeopterus variegatus
ATATGGAGTCAAATACATGTTTATTGAAAGACTGAGTATGCATGCACATGCACACAAGCCCTCTATGGAGTCTTTTGCCATTTATCCAAACTCAGTCATGGGCCCCCATGCATCTTTTCAGAACAGAGTGAAGGGATGTCTCCTTCATTCCAAACAACACAGTGTGTCATTTGGCCCTGAAAAAATTCCAAAAGATCCTTCACTGATGGGCTGGGTGAGGGGAATCACTCCAGAACTCTTATTGTGCACAAATTCCATCTGCACCCACCCTGGCCCCGTGCCTCCGTATCAACCTGTGAGTTGGGGCATCATCACTGCCACATAATGGGAGATCAAGGACCAAGATCCAAGGGCCTGACATGCTCCAGCTGTCCACTGGGGCTGTTTTAGGTTTCTACCAGGAAATGGACCCTTGCTCCATAACATCTTATGGAGTTTGGCTGCTTCCTCTCTTTTCCACCTGGAGTTCAGCCATGAGGGTGTCTGTCCCCTCACTCTGCCACTGCCATCTCATCTGATGTCTCCTCCTTTACTCACATGCTAACACCGTTTTCCATTGCTTGGCTCCACCATTGGTCCTGCAGCATTAGTAGTCTGTGGTAGAAGCCCCCAGTGTACCAAGTACATGCTGTCAAGGGAAGGTGGAAGCTTACTCATACCCTGATGTTAACCACTCTGCTTTTTGCACTCCTGTTTTCGTCTCACTGCTCAAGCTAATTTTCTTTTCTTTTTTTTTTTTTTTACTGTACTTTTTAAATATATTTTAAACAATAGAACACATTAAATTTCACAAAAATAATGATTAACACTAGTTT
>NW_007738107.1:5723-6348 GCF_000696425.1 Galeopterus variegatus
TTTAGCTATGGAATATTTTCCTTACAATCATCTCCTAACTGTTTTAAATTTTCATTTTTTTTCCCTTTGATCTATTTATCGTGGAGAGTTACTTTAAAAATTCCAGGTGGATGGGGATTGTATTTTGTTTTCATTACCAGCTTCTAATTTTATTTGACCATGTTCAGAGAATGTGGTCTGTATATTTATTTTTTAAAATTTGTTGAAAATTTTCTAATGGCCTAGTAGATGAACAATTTTTATATCTGTTTTATGTGGATTTGAGAAGTCTAGTAATTGAATATAGATTTCCTTTCTATATTGTAAGATATTACACTTCTCACCGTGTAACGGAGATGCAGTAAAGGATTACTCAAAGCACCATGAATGCAATGAGAAGCCCAAAGGGACTGCACCTCAGCAACTCCTCTGTTAGAAGGAGGTAACTGGGTACAGCCCTGATTCAAAGTTAGTTTCTGGTTTTTATTGTAAAAATAAGGAAGTTTCCCAAGAAAAATCAGTTGATTCAATCATTTCAAAAGGACACAAAGACGTGGGCAATGTGACAAAAGGTATCTATGGCTAAGTGTAGCTTAAGCAATGGAAACTAGTAACATCATTAAAATGAACAAGGTGACATTCCAAA
>NW_007738107.1:6625-6900 GCF_000696425.1 Galeopterus variegatus
CGGGGATAGTTCTCATGGTATTTACTTTTACACAGGTACAACCTAAGGTGATCTCCTCGGGAATGTCTTATGGTCAGTAGAGGTAGTGTCTTTGACATTCATGTGGAGAACGGGATGGCCTGTGATAGTCACATAAAGGGAGCGAGGGGCTTCCTGACACTCAGACAGGGAAGATGGGCTCTCACGTTAGGTGCAGGGGAGGGGAAGAAGTCCATGTAGTCACGAATAAGGTTACTTCAAAAAGATAGTTAGGTATATTTTAGTAAAACTTTAAA
>NW_007738107.1:8764-9648 GCF_000696425.1 Galeopterus variegatus
GGAGGAAGGAAGGAAGGGAAGGAGGGAGGGAGGGAGGGAGGGAGGGAGGAAGACAACAATTTATTGAACTTTCAGGAGGGAACAAACATAATGTTAATAGAGATTGAGGGAGGGAGGGAGGGGTTTGGGGGAGGACAGGAAAATCATGATATGTAATAATAAATATGCTTATAATGATAATTAAAATTCAATTCAAAAATTAAAAATAAATAAATTTACTTCATATTGACCTTTAAACTCTAGTTCTTTGTTTTATTTTGTAGTGGTTGCTCTAGGGATTAAAATATATACTTTAAGACATCACAGTCTACGTTTAAATATCATTATACTGCTTTTAGAATAATGTAAGAGTCCTGAGTCTAATTCCATTTATTGTAATATATTTTATAACTCGTGCCCTTATCATAATGCATATTTTAAATGTTTAAAATATGTAATATGTCACTATTTTTAACAGCCAACAGCCTGTGCATGTGAGTGCACATGTGCACACATATAATGAAACAGATAATAAAAAGGTGCTCTGTTTTTATTCACATATTTTCCTTTTCTCATTTTTCTTTTCCCCACGGTGGATCTGAGCTGCCTTCTGGCAACCTCGTCCTTCAAGCTTAAGAACTTCTTTCAGCATTTCTTATTGTGCAAATAGGCTGAATATGAATTCTCAGTTTTCACCTCTTTGAAAATACCTTTGTTTTGTCTCCATTTATAAATATTTTTGATCAATTTACCATTCTGAATTTCCAGTTCTTTTTTTCCTATGATATTTTACAGATATGATCCCATTGTTTTGCCTTCCATTGTTTCTAATGAGAAATCTGCCTGTGTTTGTGTTAATTGTTTCCTTCTATGTAATGTGTCTTTCCTCTGGCTTATTTTATGAT
>NW_007738107.1:10648-13132 GCF_000696425.1 Galeopterus variegatus
CACTGCTTCTTTCCTCTGCTATGTTGCTACTAAGGCCTTTGAATGGATTTTTCATTTCTGGGTTTGTGTCTTTCATTTTTTGTATTTCTACAAAGATCCATTTAATAGTTTCTATTCCTCATGAAAACTTCTCAACGGTTCATACACATCATACCATTTACAACTGTGACATATTTTTTGTATTTACTTTATAATATCTGTCTTATAATTATAGTTTTAAAAGATCAACATCTCGACAATCTCTGGTTCTGTTTCCACCGATTGTTTCCTCACGTGACCATGGGTCACAGTTTCTTGACTCATTGTATGTTTTATAATTTTTCACATAATATCAAACATGTGTGTAAATACATAGTAGCAAAGGACACAAATAATATTTACCTCCAGGTAACGGCACAGTCTCAAGACAGGCTGCCAGTAGGGGAGGACGGGGCACTGAGTTGATCTAATTTTTATGTAAACTGAGAGTATTTACACATTTATTTAGATTTAGTGCACAATTGGCTTCAATTACTTCAAAAGAGGTAAGAAGACATTTCCATGGAATCTGGACACAAAAACTTCTAGAAATCTCTTCATGCATCACAGCAGAGCTGCCAATTTTGCCTGCTCTGTTTCTCACTTGCACATGTGCTCTCTCTCCCCCCACACCCAGATGTCGGCTTTTGGGATATCCAGAAGTTATTTTCTTTCCTCTTGTCCCTGGATTTCTACACCTCAGTAGGTCACCTGGGCCTGACCTCTGACATCAGAAACACTGCATCTGACATTTCCTCGGAGGGCTTCTGTCAGCTCTGTTACCCTGACTTCTGTCCTTGCAGGCCCACTCTCCCATCCTAAACCCTCAGACAGTCTCCACAGTGCACTCTGAAGGCTCAGTGTAACTCAGAGCGGTTGCTCTCTGCCCTCCTGAGCATGAGATGAGCTGTCACCCTCACTGTGGACAGCGGCAGCCCCTGGCTCTGCTGCTCCCTCTGTCTGGTGCCTCCTCACGCAGCCTGATCTCTTCAGGGTTCAGCTTGGTTCTCCCTGAGGCCTTATATGTACTCCCAACCTGGGGAAAGGGGGTCTTCACTACATTTTCATATCATCAGATACGTCTTTCAACCACTCTGAACATTCTACATCTTAATGACCTGGTCACTTCTATGTCCCTTCCCAAAGGTGAGCTCTTTGGGGTCCGATGCAGTGTCTTTTCATCCATGTGCCCCAGGGCCTGGAACAGCACCCAACACACAGCAGGTGTTCAGTACCTGCTGGACCCTCATCACTGGGAGTTTAGTGGGAGATGAAGTCATCGAGGATGTGAGAACTTCACATTTACATGTGCTGCTGAGTTGTCCTCCCAAACTGGTTTAACTAATTGGATATCTTGAGGGGTTGCAGTTAAATTTAATTTCCATTTTCTTTTATTAAGTAAGAAGAGAAGAAATCCTCTATTATGATTAAAGAAATCTTGATGAGGTGACCTTTAAGAGGCATTGTCAGGAATTCGGTCCCCATGTCAGAATCTGCTCATGCGACATATTTAACTTGTCATTCCATGGCCTCATAGAACTAAAGAAAGCCTTGAAGGTGTTTTATTCAACTTTTTAATCTCAAAGAGGAGACAGACTTAGGACTGGGAATGATTTTTTGACTGTTTGCTTTATTGTTTATTTTTCATTTTATTGGTTCCCAAAGAAATACAGGAATTTGGTAGAAAAGCTTAGCCTGGAAACTGGAATCCTATCTAGTGCATCAAGTTTCCCCCCATGCCCAAATTCCTGGCTATTCCTAAAGCACACATGCCCGCACCCTCCTCGGGACCTCTCACCAGGCACATCTACCTGAGTCACCCTCCTGCCATCTCACTCTGGGAACCGATTCCTACACATTCTCCATGAGGAATACCATTTCCACATCTTCTGTGATGCCCTCCCTGATAGTTCAGATATGAGCACCTCCTCTGGGGTCCAACATCCCCTGCACCTTGCCCAGGCCCAGCACACATCATGCTGTGTTGTGGTGTCTATTTTCACATCTGTTTTCCCCATAGGGAAGGTGCTCCCTGTGGGCTGGGACACCTCCTTTTTCATCTCCATATCCAGGGCCCAGACTAGGGCCTGGCAGGCTCATAGTTGAGACACAAGAGATACTAAATGATAGAATAACCCAGCTCTGCTCTGCATTATGCATTGACCCAGGCTCTTTACTCCCAGTATTTTTAATCTTCCCAAAACTCCTGCATGGAAAGGGTTATTATACTACTTTAACAGGAGAGGAAACTGAGGCTAAGAGAGTCTAATTAACTTGCCTGAAAGTCAAGCAGGTAAAAGTAGAAGACCAGGGCTTGTGTTCAGACCTTTGATTCCATACCCACTGTTCTTTCAATTTTATCTTCATGGGGAGAGAGACAGAGGGAGAGAATCTGCATGAGAGAAATGTGAGGTGCTAATGGGACACATTGCACTGAAGTGTTTAGACACTGATATACATCAGTCA
>NW_007738107.1:13398-16298 GCF_000696425.1 Galeopterus variegatus
TCTGGGGTCCAACATCCCCTGCACCTTGCCCAGGCCCAGCACACATCATGCTGTGTTGTGGTATCTATTTTCACATCTGTTTTCCCCATAGAGAAGGTGCTCCCTGTGGGCTGGGACACCTCCTTTTTCATCTCCATATCCAGGGCCCAGACCAGGGCCTGGCAGGCTCGTAGTTGAGACACAAGAGATACTAAATGATAGAATAACCCAGCTCTGCTCTGCATTATGCATTGACCCAGGCTCTTTACTCCCAGTATTTTTAATCTTCCCAAAACTCCTGCGTGGAAAGGGTTATTATACTACTTTAACAGGAGAGGAAACTGAGGCTAAGAGAGTTTAATTAACTTGCCTGAAAGTCAAGCAGGTAAAAGTAGAAGACCAGGTCTTGTGTTCAGACCTTTGATTCCATACCCACTGTTCTTTCAATTTTATCTTCATGGGGAGAGAGACAGAGGGAGAGAATCTGCATGAGAGAAATGTGAGGTGCTAATGGGACACATTGCACTGAAGTGTTTAGACACTGATATACATCAGTCACAGGTCAAAATTGCTGAAAATATACGTTCAAATATGCATGTGTATCTTTAAATGTAAACATGCAGGTGAATACATATTCATGTCATGTGTGCATACACACATAGAAACAGGAGTGTTCATTATGTGAATTCAACATTCATTTGCATATCTAACATAATGCATTATATAAACTAGATATATAGTAAAAATTACATGTGTGCATCTCCATATAAAATAGCACCATTCAGATGCCCAAAAGCCCTGCATCTTTCTGCTCAGTGGAGGCTGCATGTGCAGCACCCAGTGTCTGTAGAAGGTGCAAAGTAGGAGACTCACACTGTCCCAGAGTCCACCTGCCTATGTCACTTCACACTCTCCTTGGAGACTACGCAAAGTCCATCCCATCTTTATGGTCAGGAGTGGATCTTGATCCAAGATGAAGTCATTTCGCCTGACTTTTTGTCCCAGATGTCACTGTGAAAAGCCATTAAGTGTAACTGAAATGAAATGACTGGTGAAATTAGAACTGACTGGAAAGTCAGTAGGCAGGGCAGGGAGGACGGGCAGGTGGGGCCATGTTGGGCATGTGTCACATTGTGCACCATGCAGAACTACACGGGGCAGAAGAGTCCTAGAGTCACTTCTCCTGCAGGAGGTAACTCTCCACCTTTGGAGGACGATGTCCGCAGAGCTGGGGTTTGCCCACAGACCCGTGGGAATCATGAGGCCACAAGCAGAGAGGGGAAGCTCAGGAGATCAGGAGTCTTTCTCTGATCTGAGCACCATGAAGAGGCAACCCTGGGATTTAGATTCAGGAACAAGGATCCATCTGTCTCCCAGATTCATCGTCTTCCCATTCCTTCCAATTCTCTTCTCATTCACCTAAACACACACTCCTTTCCTTTTCCTTGCATAGCCTTTCAGGGATTTGAGGAAAGCTTATTTCTAAACCAAAGGTTTCAGGCTGATGCTGACTTCATAGATTGAGATTGGGAAAATGGACTCTGCTTAGATTTTGGAGGGATACTTTGAAAGGGATTGGCATTAATTCCTCTTTAATCATTTGGTAGAATTGACCAGTGAAGCCTTCTGGTCCTGGGTTTTCTTTGTTGGGAAGCTGCTGATTACTGCTTCAATCCAATTGCTAATTGATCTGTTCAGGTTTTCTGTTTCTTCTTGGTTCAGTCTTGCAGTTTGTACAAGTCCAGAAATCTGACAGTTTCCTCCAGGTTTTCAAATTTGTTGGCATATAGTTGCTCATAATAGGCTCCTATGATTCCTTGCATTTCTGTGGTATTGTTTGTACTGTCTCCTTTTTCATTTCTCATTTTTATTTGGGTCATTTCTCTTCTTTTTTTAGTTAGTCTAGCTAATGGTATTTCTATTTTGTTTATATTCTCAAAACACAACCATTTTGTTCTGCTGATCTGTAATATTTTGGAGGTCTCAATTTCATTTAGTTCTGCTCTGATTTTAATCATTTCTTTCTATCTACTGATTTTAGGATTGTATTTTCTTGTTTTTCTATTTATTGGAGGTGTAACTTTAGGTTATTTATTCAGAGTCATTCCATTTTTTGCAGTAAGTTTTTATTGCAATAAAAGTCCCTCTTAGTACTGCTTTTGCAGTATCCACAGATTTTGGTATGATGTCTCTACTTTTATCAGTTTCAAGAAATATTTAAATTTCCTGTTAATTTCTTCTCTGACCCATAGGTAGTTCAGGCGCACATTGCTTAATTTCCATGTACTTGTAACGTTTCCCAAGTTTCACTTGTTATTGATTTATAATTTTAATCTGTTGTGGTACAAAAAAATACCTGAAATGATTTCAATTATTTAAAATGTGTTTAGATTTGATTTGTGACCTAACATGTCACAAATTCTCTCTACTGGAGAATGTTCCATGTATTGATGAGAAGAATGTACGCTCTATAGTTGTTGGATATAATGTTCTGTAGATGTCTACCAAGTCCAATTGTTCTAAAGCCCAGTTTAAATCGTATGTCTCTCTGTTGATTTGCTGCCCAGGTGATCTATCCAGTGTGGATAGAGGGGTGTAGAGGTGACCAGCTATTATTGCATTGAGGGTCTATCTCTCTCTTTAGGTCTAATAGTGTTTGCTTTATTTACCTGGGTACTCCAGTTTTGGGTCCACATATATGTTTACAACTGTTTTATTCTCTTGCTGGATAGATCCCTTTATCATTACATAATGGCTTTCTTTGTCTGTTTTCATAGTTTTTGGTTTAAAGTCTATTTTATCCAATTTAAGAGTAACTACTCCCGGGCCGGCCTGGAGGCGCACTGGAGAGTGCGCCTCCTGGGAGCACAGCGGCGCTCCCGCTGAGGGTTCGGATCCCATGTGGAGACCGGTTCCCGCTC
>NW_007738107.1:17478-18763 GCF_000696425.1 Galeopterus variegatus
AAAAAAAAAAACTACTCCTGCTCACTTTCGGTTTCCATTTATGTGGTATAACTTTTTCGATCCCTTCACTCTTAGTCTGTGTGAGTCTTTAAGGTGAGGTAAGTTTCTTGTAGGCAGCATGTACATGGGTCTAGTTTTTTAACTCATCCAACCAGTCTATGTCTTTTGAGTGGAGTATTCAATCCATTTGCATTTAGGGTTGTTATTGAAAGGTATTGTCTTAGTCCTGGCATTTTCTTGATTTTTTATGCTTCTTTTAAATATCTTTTATTCCTTTCTTTCCCTTTTATTGTTTGTCTTTGGTGTTCATTGATTTTTTTGAGGTGGTAGGATATAGTTTAATTTTCTTTCTCACTTATGTATCTTCTCTATCAGTGTGTTTTGTCCTTTCTTGTATATTCATGATGGTGATTATTGTTTTTTGGATTCCAGGCACAGGACTCCAAAGAGAATTTCTTGTAGGGCTTGTCCTGTGATGATGAACTCCCAAAGCTTTTGCTTCTCTAGGAAATACACTATATCTCATTCATTTCTGAAGGACAGCCTTACTCAGTATGGTATCATTAGCTGGTAGTATTTTTCCTTTAGTACTTTTCATATATCTTCCCATTGTTTTCTAAACTGTAGGATTTCTGTTAAGAAGTCTGATGTCAGTCTGATGGGGATTCCCTCATAGGTAATTTGATGCTTTCCCTTGCTGTTTTCAGAATTCTTTCTTTGTCTTTTGATAATTTGACAATAATGTGTCTCTGGGAGGTCCTTTTAGGGTTAAATCTAGTAGGGGATCTTTTAGCATCTTGGATCTATAAGACTGTATTTCTCCCAATATTTGGGAACTTTTCAGCTATTGTTTCATTAAATAGGTCTTCAATGCGTTTTTCCTTTCTATTTCCATTTTTGTACACCTATAATATAGATATTTGTATGCTTAAGGTTATCAGAAAGATTTCACAGGTTTTCTTCATTTTTAAAACAATTATCTTTTTCTTCTTTGTGGGGAGACCTATTGAGTTAATTCCAAAAGCCTGTCCTCTACTTTGGAGATTCTTTCTTTTGCTTTTTCTAGCCTGCTGTTTATGCTGTCTGTTTTATTGTTTATTTCTTTGAAAAATTATAATTTTCCAAGATTCTGATTTATTTTTTTATTGTCTGTATCTCTTTGTTGTCTTTCTCATTCATGTCCTGGAATTTCTTTTTGGCTTCATTGCGATTTCCAATTTTTTTCCATCATTTTTAGTTTCCTTAGTATTGCCCTTTGAGATTCCCCCACAGACAATTCATCAAT
>NW_007738107.1:19796-20846 GCF_000696425.1 Galeopterus variegatus
CTGGAAATTTTCCTTAGGCTATAAAGTATCTGGTATAAGATAAAGAATTGTAACACAGCAAGGTTGCTGGCTCAAGGAGACATGACTGATTGTTATGTAAAGATACAGAGAAATTGCTTTAAGAAGCAAATGTTTGCTAAGATCAAGCTTTCATTAGGCGATCACTTAAATTGTCTACTGGAATGTCATCTGGCTTGTTTTCACTGAGTTTCCAGCCTACATTGTTAAACTGTAACCCCACCTAGTTCTCTTCCTGTAACTTCCTGGGCTGGAGAATAAATGCAGGAAGAGAACCCCAATGTGGGGTTAATTTTCCAAGAAAGGAGTGCCTCTTGCTTGAGGGTTTTGAGGAAGTTAACCACTTTGGGGCTTCTCACTATTCAGAAGAGATGGGCTTTGAGTAATCCTTTGCAGCTTTGTCACCCAGGGGAAAAGGGGTGACAAATCCATTGGGGGCAAAGCAACAATATTCTATATTAACAGCTAGACTGGGCATTTTAAGTTTGGATCTGAATGAGTGCAGTGGTGCAGACTTCATGCAACTTATCAACTGTATTCAGTCTTGGAGTTCCCTGTGGATGCCTTTGTTGGCTAGGTTGTGGGGCCCTTAGCAGTTTCTTTTGGGTTGGGTGATCACTGTTGGTCAGTGAACAGATGTATACTACTGTGGCAGGTCCTGGTAGCTCTGCATAAGGCCACTGGCTCAGCTGTTGATCCTCAACCTAGTCTATGTGAATGCTGTAGGGCCCAGTAGCTTTCTACAGGTGTGCTGTAGGGAGACAAAGCTGCTTTTCAATCAAATGTTGGCTTGGGTGTATGTGTGCACAGATGCTACAGGGCCTGGTTGCTCTGAAGTTGGCCATCTGATCAGTTGTTGAGCCTGATGCAAGCCTATAAGGGTACAGCTGAGACCAGCAGCTCTGCAGAGACCTGACGTGGGGTGTCAGAGCTCCTACCTAGTCTGCTGTTGGTCTGGGAGCAGATATACACAGAGGTAATGGTGCTAGGAGATCTGTAGTGGGCCACTGGCTAAGCTATTGAGTCTGATCA
>NW_007738107.1:21815-27443 GCF_000696425.1 Galeopterus variegatus
GTTGGTCAGTGAGCAGATATATATGCTGTGGCAGGTCCTGGTAGCTCTGCATAAGGCCACTGGCTCAGCTGTTGATCCTCAACCTAGTCTATATGAATGCTGTTGGGCCCAGTAGCTTTCTACAGGTGTGCTGTAGGGAGACAAAGCTGCTTTTCAATCAAATGTTGGCTTGGGTGTATGTGTGCACAGATGCTACAGGGCCTGGTTGCTCTGAAGTTGGCCATCTGATCAGTTGTTGAGCCTGATGCAAGCCTATAAGGGTACAGCTGAGACCAGCAGCTCTGCAGAGACCTGACGTGGGGTGTCAGATCTCCTACCTAGTGTGCTGTTGGTCTGGGAGCAGATATACACTGAGGCAATTTTCCAGGGAGATCTATAGTGGGCCACTGGCTAAGCTATTGAGTCTGATCAAGCCTGTGTAAATGACATAGGGTCCAGCAGCTCTCTGCTCTCTGGAGTTATGCTACAGGGAGGAAAAGCTGCTACCCAATCATCTGTTGGGCCAATGCAAGCCAGCATAGTTGCAGCTCAGCCCAGCAACATTATACATGCCTGCCTTGTGAAGGGGTGTTGTGTGAGTTCAGAGCTGGAGTCTTAGTCTTTTGGTCTACCCTAGGCTCCAGGCAGCGTGTGCTTTGGTCTCAACAGTGCCCAAATGAGCACAGCAGAATAGAGGCAGGGCCTCCAGACAGAGGTTGTGGGTCTGTCACAGGGATCTAGGCTCCAGATGGTAGGGATTGTGGCCCTGCTGGTGCCCCTGCAAACATGTGGAGGGTTTGGGGAGGAATCAGGGCTGCCACGAGCCTAGCTGCAGGCCATGAAAGTACTCGTGGGTTTAGCCTCCACAGGCCATTTAAGATGGGCAGTGAATGTGGGGAACTGCTGCACTTTAGTGGATTTTCTGCTCAACATATTTACATTCTCTCCTGGGAAGAGAGGGGTTCTGAGTGAGTTCAGATGCTGGAGTCTTTTTCTTTCTGTCTGTCCTAGGCTCCAGGCAGGCTGTGTCTTGGTTCCACAAGTACCCATGTCAGTACCGTCTACTGAATGGAGGGCCACTAGAAAAATGGAGTCAGATTCACTGGCTCCAGTGTAGGGCACAGTCCCACCAGGGCTTCAGCTACAAGATGATGCCATGTCTCAGCTGCTCAGGGTTGGATGGGTTTTAATCTCCTTGGGCTTCCCCTACACTAACTTCCAGCTACTCTCCAAAGTGGCCTGGTTCCCTAATACTTCAGATGGACTTCCTTGAGGCAGGGATTGCTGGGGTTTGTGGTGGTGGTAGGAAAAGATGGGTTTTTGGACAAGCTCAGAACTAGGCAGAGAGAATGTAGGCTGGAAAAGAACCCATCGTTTCCCACCACCACCACAAACACCAGCAATCCCTGCCTCAAGGGACTCCCTCTGAACTTTTTAGGAACACCCTACATTCTCTCTGTCTGCTTCTGAGCTTGTCCTTTTGTTGGTGTTGAGGCTTGGTGCCCTGCTCTGCTCTCTACAGTGACATTCCCTTCCAACTTCACAAGGACCTCCTCAGTCTCCTGGTGCTCTGCTCGTGTTCCTCAGGATCTAGTCAAAATTGATTGTGTTTTGTTTTGGTCTGTTTTTATTGGGAGGGGACTAGGAACAAACCTCTCTAGTCACCCACCATGGGAACTGCCTCTAACTTTCTTTTCTTTCTTTCCTTCTTTTTTTTTCTTTCAGGGAAAACATGTATATTTAGAATTAACCAGCTGGACAAAGTTTAGATTATCCTAATTTTCTTACCAACATCCAAGGCTTCATGGTCAGGAGCCACTCAATATACCTTTTTCTCTCCATCGGGCCTGATCATGGTGCTAACAGTGGCCACATCCGTGTCATGGAGCTTCTTCACAGAAGACCTGCTCCAGATCTGCTGCTTGCTGACGCCAACAGTCATGACGTGCAGACGTATGTTGTTTTCTTATTTCATGGCTGACTCATGGTCAGGGGGAACACGATGATGGCATTATGGTCAAGCTTGTTTCTCTTGGGGGTGCTCTTCCACGGATATGTGGGCTGTGTCAGGGCTGCAGGGTCTTAGGCTTCCAGAAGTTGGGTGATGTATGGCTCTTCAGTTATCTGTAATTGTGGATGGTTTCTAACACTGCCTTCTTTGCCTTTGCTTTGGCTTTGGTTTTGGATTTGGGACAGGCTGGAGCCTTCCTTTTTGCTTTCAACAAAATCTTTATTAGGAAGTTTATTTAATGTTCTTTTGAAAGACAAAATTCTGATCCTTATTCTCATAGAACTCAGCCTGGAAATTATGTTTTTATTTTTAATCAGCAAGAAAGGACATATCGTTGGGTAACATGATGAAATAAAGTCACTAAACTTATCCAGGTCCCAATTTTTCTCACTTGCAAAAGTTAAATAAATGGTAAGAAAGCTGTTGATCAAATAGAAGAACACAAAGCAGCTGACCAGTATGAGAATGGTGCGGGTAGCTCTCTCTTCAGGAAATCGTTGTGAAGACTGACTGCTACTGCGAACATGCTGGACTGTTCTGTGGTGTCTGTAAAGGATATTCACCATGTAGACACTATTGAAGGTCATTAGCGAGAGAAAGAGCAAATCTTGAATTAATACCACACTTAGAAATGATACTGCTTGATAGAACTCAAATGCAATGGTTTTACAATAAGGAGTGTAATACCCACGTCTTATGTCAGAGGAGTTGATAGTAGCCACAACTCTTACGATGATATCAAAATAGATGATCATGTTGATGATCCAGAAGAAAAGCAGAGAGGGAAGAATGTATACAGAGACTTTATTTTTTAGCCAGGCCCACTTATAATTACTTGGAGTAATAGTCACTGCCTGAAACATACTCTGGAGGGAAGTTGCATTCAGTGAAATACTTCGGGTAACTCTCTGAATGTAGAGCACTGTTTTACACCCCATGTCATCTATCCCATGCTTAATTCCAAAGGATGACATTATATTTGGAAACCCTCTCAGTACAAGTGTCACAGCATTAGCCAGAGTTAAGTGGGCAAGAATCACATCTACAGGCTTCTTGTGGGAATGAATTAAGAAGGTGTACGTACACGATATAAATAACAATGAATTCCCCATGAAACCAATAAAAGTTTGAGAGATAAAAAGGATTTGAAATATTATGCCACTGGAAACCATTGTCTTTCATTCTAAGATCGTCAAACCAAGGCCAGCATTTCCTGCAGACAAAGAATTTGATTATGAATGTAAAGATTAAAAATAATTGAGATTAAAGAGAAATTTATGAAGTATCAGAATTCCTTCCTACAGGATGGGCAAATGCCTGGCTACACAGGACAAGCAGGCCAAGAGGTAATCAAGATGCGTAAAGAGCACAATTAACGTGCTTATGATAAGGCAGAGTATGATATGTTCTCACCATTATTACAGTCAATCTTCTGTAAATATTTGGCCTGTTCTGAGGACTATTTTTATATATTATGACTCAGTCTTATTTAAATATTTTGATACCTAACCTATATACTTTAATATTCCTATCTTTCAACATATCGAATGACCATAGCACCTGTACAATGATATTAGGCTAAAATATTGTTATATCATAAGCTTCATCTTTAAAATGATAGTTATTTCAGCAGATCCGAATATGTTACACAATTTTGTTAAAAATTTCTAATACTAGTTTTATTTTTGTTGTTTTGTTTGTTACAAGATTAACAAATTAAAATAGGAAAGGACAAAGTAGATATTCTGATCAAATTCAAAATATCACAATCAACAGCCAAGTTGTATATTACCTTTATCATCTTTGAAATCTCTCATTTCAAGCAGTGAGATCCACTGATCTACTGAAAATGAAAACTTTAGTATAACTAAAATCTCATTCTGTAGTCACTGCATTTACACTGCAATGTGTCTTATAGTGCCTATTTGTTTCACTGCTACTTTCCCCTTCTATTGAATTATTTTCTTAAAATATCAGTTGAGACAGTTGTTGCCACAGACACACCAAGAGTGTATGAAATGGCTTATTTCTGACATGATGAGGCTTCCAGGGAAGGAAGGGAAGGCCTCCCAGTGGCCTGAAAATGGCTTGAGTGAGAACATAAGAACTGGTTTGGAGATGTTATTCTCTTTCAGGGACGGGAGGAAATGGGGATTTTTACACAGCAGCAAGGGTTTGTTAAGGTTAAATCCCCTGCTGCTGCCAAAAGGGGAACAGAAGATATTTCTTCTCATTTTCCCAGTTGTGGGGCAGACAGGGAAGAATGAAGTGTGAGGCTTTAAAACTGTCAGCAAACATCAAAAAACAGAGTCAGACTCTATAACAACTACACCCCCATAAGAATGGCTAAAATACAACAGTGAAAGCACCAAATGCTGACAAGGATGTGGATAAATTTGATCACTTCCATATGGCTAGTTGGAATGTAAAATTATACAACCACTATATGAAAGCACAAGAAGCTTAAAAAAAGAAAAATACTTGGAGTGAAATTACTGTTCAATCCAGAAATTTCACTCCTGGGAACTAGTCACAGAGAAATGAAAACTTATCTTCTTATACAAACCTGTACACAAGCACTTGTAGAAGCTGCATTCATAATGGCCCAAAATTTAAAACAGCCCAGATGACTTTTGATGGGTGAATGTTAAACTAGCTGTGCCACATCCATAGCACGGAATACTACATAGAAGTGAAAAGTAGCAAACTTGATAGTCAAAACCACTTGTATAAAACCAGGGAATTATGCTGAGTGAAAAAATCTAATCCCAAAAGTTTACATACTGTTTGTTTGCATTTATATAATATTTTGGCAATGAGAAAATTATAGAAATTGAGAACAAATTAGTGGTTCCCAGCTTTTAAGTGTGGCAGGGGGAAGAAGCAAAAAGAAAGATAATGTGGCTAAAAAAGAGCAATGTGAAGTATTGTTTGGATGAAACCATTCTGTATTTTAATTGTTTCTATGTCAACATCCTGGTTGTGATATTGTACTACAGTTTTGTTAGATGTTATCTTTGGGGACATTGGGTAAAGGGAACATGGCATCTCTATGTATTTTTCTTTTTTTACAACTGCATGGGAACATACAATTATCTCAAAAAAAAGGACTAAGTCAAAATTGAAAAAATACATAATAATAATAAAAATATAGGTAGTATTAAGTATAGAGAGAAGCAAAATACTACAGCAGAGGTCTGAATCATGGAAGAGGAGGTAGAAGGATACCGTTGTGGATTCTTACATTCCTGATGCACTGTCAATAAATTAATTCAAGATATAGTATAAAACTCAAGGATACTAATTTTAGCAGTCAAAACAACCACTCAAAATTAAGAAAGTTATAGACAAGAATCCAATAGAGGAGAAAAACGGAATGCCAAAAATCTGAGACATCCAATGACGAGAAGAAGGAACAAAGGAAAAAGAATTTATGGGACACATAGGAAACATATCACAATTATACTGACTTTACCCTAACTACACCGGCACTTACCTTAAATGTAAATGGGCTAAATTCTTTATTAAAAGCAAGATGTTGTCGTGCTGCAAGTAAAAACTTACAGAAGAGAAAATTTACATTTAAGTATACATAAAAGTTTAAGGGAAAAGGATACATATGGCTATATCAAGACAGA
>NW_007738107.1:28443-29436 GCF_000696425.1 Galeopterus variegatus
ATACCTGCACTCCAGTGTTCATTGCAGCTCTGTTTACAATAGGCAAGATATAGAATCAACCTAAATATTCATCGCGATCTAAAGATCTGTGTGAAAGCAGTTTACTTGACTGCAAAGGGCACAATCAGCTGGAAGAAAACAAGGACTTTCTATTATCCTGGTGTCTTCCTTTGGAGTTATTCTTATCTTCTGATCAGTAAATTACATTCTTTCATGTGCATATCAAACAGTGCTTTCAGTGTATGTGTATTGGGAGTGGGAGATGACACACAGTTGTGTTTTACCAACTACCATGCAAATGTACACCACTATAATATTGTAACATTGTTTATGAGCTTTTAATTAACAGTAATTTACTCTGAACAAATATAAAAATTTTTAGCACCTTGCAGCTGTGTACCTGAGATGACCAATTGGACAGGCTTCTCTGTCTCTAGTAAGCCTCACCAAATCATACTGCACTTGACATGGGGTTGTCATTATTATACCATTAAAACATTATTACTTATAGAATGTTTGACAAGAATTGCTCAATGGCCTAGGAAAAGTAACAGTTTTTACATGTTAGTATTGAAATTATTCCTGTATCAACTTTTAGTATAGATTAAAATTTTCATTTTAATCATCCCTTTCCAAGCAAATCTGTGCTTTTCGTTATTTGGTATTATCAAGCATTTAATACTTCACATTCTTGTCTTCAGAATTAAAATTATCAGTAAGATGTAATAAATACATGTTTATTGAAATATATGAGGGCCAGTTCTATATATTGCTATAAATGCTTATTCCATAGTCAATTACATTCTTTAATACTTTACCTACAATATCTTCTAATTCTTCTTTCCTCAATCTGCAGTTGAGAATTATGATATAATGATGTAAACAACGAGCGGAGCTTACACTGAATGCAGTATCAGGGATCGACACCCCCCTATTCCAATTGATTAGGATGACTTTAGCCCATTCCACATAACCAAAATATTCAGTAATACA
>NW_007738107.1:30854-31866 GCF_000696425.1 Galeopterus variegatus
TTTTCCATACAAATTTGGAAACTGCTTGTCAATATTGACAAATAAGGTTGCATTTTTTTTTTTTTTATTTTGGAAGCTGACTGGTATGGGTTTCAAACCCTAGACCTCGGTGTTAATCAGCACCATGCTCTACCCAAGTGAGTTAACTGGCCAGCCCCTTCTTTCTGGCATTTTTATGGGTTTTCCATTGAATCCATAAATCAGATCAGAGAAAACAGACATCTTAACAATATTGACTTGTCAACTCCATGAACATAGTATATCTCCATTTATTTAGATGCTATTTTATGTTCATCAGTGATTTGAAGGTTTTAGCTGTTTTAGTCCATTTTGTGCTATAACAGAAACACCTGAGACTGGGTAATTTATAAAGGAAAGAGCTTTATTTGGCTTTTGATTTTGGGACAGCAGCATCTGGCATGAGCCTCAGGCTGCTTCTACGCATGGAGGAAAAGTGGCAGGGAGTTAGTGAGTACAAGCAGATCACATGGTGAGAGGAAGCAAGAGAGAGAGAGAGGAGATGCGCAGGTCCTTTAAATAATCAGGTATCACGGGAACTAATAGAGCAAGGACTCGCTCACTACTGCTCCCACCCCAGGGAGAGCATTAACCCATTCATGAGGGAACCACCCCCATGACTCAATCAGTTTCCCACACTGACATATGAAAGATCTAAATTCCACATGAGTTTTGGTGGGGACAACACATCCAAACTCCATCATAAGCATAGAGATACTGTTACATTTATAGTAAACTATGTAAATTTTGATGATACTTAAATGCTTTTTATATTATTACAAATTGTAATTATTCATGTCAGATATATATAAATATGATAGACTTTTGAAATTAATAAACTTTATGTTAGCAGTTTTTGTTTCACAACAAAATTGAGGGAAAGTACAGAGAGATTATTTATACATTCCACCCCTTCCACACAAAGTCTCCCGCATTATCACGATTCCACACCAGTGTGGAACATTTGTTACAATCAAAGAACCTACTTTGACAC
>NW_007738107.1:32745-37190 GCF_000696425.1 Galeopterus variegatus
TTTATTTTGTTTAATTTTTAATTGTGTTTTTAAATTTTTTCATATTCCGTTTTTAAAGTTTTTTGCATTTTTGGATAACAATCCTTTAACAAAGAAGTCTTTTGTAAATATTTTCTCCCAGTCTGTGTATTGTCTTCTCAATCAATCACATGATGCTGTCTTTCACAGAGCAGAAGTTTTAATTTTTCCTGAAGTCCAACCTATTAACCATTTCTTTGAAGCGTCATGCCTTTGGCATTTTATCTGAAAAGTCATTGCCAAATTCAAGGTCATCTACATTTTCTCCTATGTATTGCCTTCGATTGATTTGTATCCTGCAAAGTCCACTTATTAGAATCTTAACCTCCACTGTAACTGCAGAGGGTAGGAAATCCTATTGTGGTCATTAAAATGTGGGGGCTTGAAGAGCTGATGAAGTTGATGGTTTAATGGTGGTCATGGGTATGGATGTGAGGGCTTTTGGAAGGGGGCACATAAGAGTCTCCCTCTCTGCTCTGCCACTTCTTGCCGTGTGAGACCCCTACATTGCTGTAAAGCCACCACCAAAGAGCACCCTCAACAGATGTGTTCCCTGGACATTGGGCTTCCCAGCCTCTGAAACTGTAAGCAGTAAAATTTGTTTATTTATAAATCACACAGTTCAAGGTATTCTGTTATAAGCAACAGAAATAGATTAATACAGTTAAATAAGAGATTTATAGTTTTACATTCTCCATGTAGGTCTATGATCCATTTCGGGCTCATTTTTGTGAAGAGTGCAAAGCCTGAGTCTAAATTCATTTTATCTATTTGTGCACTTGTATATCCAGTTGTTCCAGCATCACTTTTGAACGGACTGTCTTTTGTTCATTGTATTGTCTTTGCTCCTTTGATAAAGATAAGCTGACTATATTTTCATGGGTAAATGTCTGAGCTCCGTATTATGTCTCATTTATCTATTTTTCTATTCTTTTACCAACACCACATTGTCTTGACTATCATTTTGTTATTCGGTGACGCCTAAGAAAATTGATTGAAAAATGCGCCTAAAAAATTCACAGGCCTACCAAAGTGATATGTATAGGGAGGTTTATGGGAAAAATGTCAAAATTTATCAGCTTGTTTCCTTTAGCCAGGTATCATAAAGTGTAATCAGAGAGAAATGAGTTAGTGAAGAAATGTTGTAATTTGAAAGCCGAATTTTTAAAAAACACGAAGAAGCCAGATCTTTGGGGGCTTGAAATTTAAAAAAAAAACAGTCTCTCCAAGGAGAAGATATTCAAAGTAAATAGTGACCCAGCGCAAAAATTAAATACAAGCTATTATCTTAAACGTAAGTTTTTTGAGTAGAGTTGAACACAAGAGGGCAACTAAATACATTTGTTTACATCTCAGAAAGATGAAGCTTGTTCCATATAGACTCTTTCAGACATCCAGATAGGAAGAATAAGTTTTGGTGTTCAATTGCATAGAACGCCAGACAGGGAAGGGGGAGAAGTGGTGGACAGATGGCTACAGAACTGTGCTGTCTGCCCTAAGTGAATCATTGTGCACTATGTGCATGTGTAGAAATGACACACTGTACCCCACAAATATGTACAAGCAAATGTTAAACTAAAATTTAAAAAAAGAATAAGACATACAACTGGCCAACAGGTATATAAACAAATACATCACCAAGAATCAGGGAAAAGCAAATAAAAATGAGCAGATAAGATGGTGGAAGAGATGGTGTCAGTATCACTCTCTCCCACAAATCAACAATTTACAATTATTCAAAAGTAATGACAGCCAAGCTGGGGCAGTGAGGGCTCAGGAGAAGAGGAGAAAGGACCTACAGAGCTAATGAAGGCCAGAGAAGCCACGATGACAGAAACAAAGGATCGCTCCCAACATTTCAAATGCCAGCCACTTCAAGGCTGCAGCTGGTGAGCACACAGAGCAGGAGCTGGCAATAGCCACAGCTGTGCCCTTTGGTGAAGTTGCTTGGAGGCGGCAGGGGTATAGAGTGCCTTGGTGGCCCTCAGGCCAGCAAGACCACTAAAAGGGTTCCTCTGGACCCACATAGAAGCAAGCAGCCACAACAACTGAAAAAAAGAGTAACTCAGAGGGTGCTGAATCATCACAATGGACCAGTACGTGGCCCATCCCATGGGAAGTGTTTGGATTGGGTGCAGTGGTCTAGATGGGACCATCAGGGGAACACTGGGGCACAGCGAGGATACGTGATCTGAGAGCCAATCAGCAAAGGACCACTCCGTGGAGACCAGTCAGGAATATAGAACTGGAAGGGGTACTGTAGGCTGAAAAGACTCAGGTCCAGACCAGAGTTTCTACACAACCCAGACGCATCAGATCTGAGGAGAGCTAAAAGTACCTATTAAGTTAACCATTAAAACCTGAGCAGCACCAAAAGCCTTCCTCAGGGAATGAGCAGCAAAGCAGCAATTTAGCCCAACCACAGGGCTTTAGTGCTGGTCCCCACAAGAAGTACCCCCATTTTAGAAGTAAGCAAAGGATGACAAATTAGTTCCAGTGCAGAGTTTAAGTTGTAGTAACCGTGAATAATCCAACACAGAACTGAAAGAAAAAACAAAATACCCACAGACTAGAGACAAAGATTGATATTAACTAGTAGAGATCTCACATCACCAAAGAACAGCTATAAAACCCAGAAAGACCAGAAGCCATGCTGGCTCCCAAGCCAGGGATGGCAGAGGGCTTGGGGTCTCAGCCATGCACCCAACACCCACAACCAGCCCAGCAATGACCAACAAGCCACCACAGGAAACATCCCAGTCTCCTGACCTGGGCTGGTGGGGGATTGAGGGCCTTGGCCATGCACCTGACACCCAGAACCAGCCATCAACATCCACCAAGCACCACAGGAAGTGACCTGGGCTCCCAAGCCAGGGCAGTGGGGAGCCAGTTGCTTCAGCCACACACCCACAACGTCTTCCACCAGCCTACTGATGACCACCAAACCACTTCTACGAGCCCCCTTGTCTCCCAAACTGGGGTGGAGGGTACGAGGGCTTCGGCCACATCCCTCTGACATCACCATCTAGCCCAGCAATAATCAAAACACCACTGGAAGCCTCCTAGTCTCTCCTGCAGGAATGAGTGTGGTACCAGAGGCATGAACAATGCCCCTTTTTCCTTCTTTCCCTCTCCCTCTCCCACCCAACTGCTATGCAACAACATGTTAGAGTGTAAAACAAATAATATTCATAAATAAAGTTTTGTAAGAGTACAATGAGATACCCCCTCACACCAATCACCTCACACAAATTAGAATGGCTACTATCCAGAAATCAAAAGACAACATGTGTTGGTGAGGATGTGAAGAAAAGGGAACCCTTACACACTGCTGCTGAGGATGTAAATTAGTACAGCCATTATGGAAAACAGTATGGAGATTCCTCAACAAATTTGAATTAACATATGATTCAGCAGTCCCTCTGCTGGGTATATACCCANAACTGCTATGCAACAACATGTTAGAGTGTAAAACAAATAATATTCATAAATAAAGTTTTTTTAAAGTACAATGAGATACCCCCTCACACCATTCACCTCACACCAATTATAATGTCTACTATCCAAAAATCAAAAGACAACATGTGTTGGTGAGGATGTGAAGAAAAGGAACCCTTACGCACTGCTGCTGGGAATGAAAATTAGTACAGCCATTATAGAAAAGAGTATGGAGATTCCTCAACAAATTTGAATTAACATATGATTCAGCAGTCCCTCTACTGGGTATATACCCAAATGAAATGAATTCGGAATGCTGAAGAGACATCTGCATTCCTATGTTTATAGAAGCACTATTCACAATAGGCAAGATATAGAATCAACCTAAATATTCACCAGTGGATAAATGGATAGAGAAAATGAGGTATATACACACAAAGGAATACAACTTAGCGTTAAGAAAAAAGGAAATTCCATCATTTGCAGCAACATGAATGAAGCTGGGGGACATTGTGTTAAGTGAAATAAGCCAGGCACAGAAAGAAAAACACTGCATGAAGTTACTCATATGTGAAATCTAAAAAATTCTTCTCATAATATTGATGAGCATAATAGTGGATAGAAGAGGATAGGAGGGCAGAGGAGAAAGGGGCAATTGTGAGAGATCAACCAACCGGTACAAACCAACAGAGAGAGGGAGGAAGAATAAGGTTCGGTGTTCAATTACATTGTAGGAAGACTACAGTTAACAATACTGTATCATATATATCAAAATAAATAGGAGAGGTTTTTGAATGTTCTTATCAGAAAGAAATAACAAATGTTTAAGATGACGGATAAGCTAAATTGACCATTACATGTGGACATATATCAAAATATCACATTGTGCCCCATAAATACGTACAATTAATATTTTTATAAAAAGAATTTCCTTACAGATTCTCCAAGTTGAACAGTGCACACTCTGTGAATCTTAAGTGCACTGTCCC
>NW_007738107.1:39706-44746 GCF_000696425.1 Galeopterus variegatus
ACATGGCCAATACCATGGGAAGTCTTTGGACTACGTGCAGTGGATAGATGGGACCACCAGGGGAACATTGGAGTATAGCGAGGATACCTGATCTGACAGCCCACTGGAGACCGGTCATGAATATAGAACTGCAAGGGGTAGAGTATGCTGAAAAGACTGAGGTCCCAACCAGAGTTTCTACACAAACCAGATGCATCAGATCCCATGAGACCCAGACGTACCTATTAAGCCAACCATTAAAACCTGAGCCACACCAAAAGCCTTCCTCAGGGAATCAGCAGCAAAGGAGTCAATTTAGTTCAACCACAGGGCTCAAGTGCTGGTCCCCACAAGGAGCACGCCCAATTTGGACGTAAGAAAGGATGACAAATTAGTTCCAGTGCAGAGTTTAAGTTGTAGGAACAGTGAATACTCCAACACAGAACTGAAAGAAAAAACAAAATACACACAGACTAGAGACAAAGATTAATATTAACTGGTAGAGATCTCACATCACCAAAGAACACCTACAAAACCCAGAAAAACCAGAAGCCACACAGGCTCTCAAGCCAGGGACAGCAGAGGGTTGCGGGCCTCAGCCATGCACCCAACACCCGCAACCAGCCCAGCAATGACCAACAAGCCACCGCAGGAAACATCCCAGTCTCCTGACCTGGGGTGGTGGGGGATTGAGGGCCTTGGCAATGCACCTGACACACAGAACCAGCCAGAAACATCCACCAAGCACCACAGGCAGTGACCTGGGCTCCCAAGCCAGGGCAGTGGGGAGCCAGTTGCTTCAGCCACACACACACAACATCTGCCACCAGCCTACTGATGACCACCAAACCACTTCTACGAGCCCCCTGATCTCTCAAACTGGGGTGGAGGGTACGAGGGCTTCGACCACATCCCTCTGACATCAGCATCTATCCCAGCAATGATCAAAACACCACTGGAAGGTTCCTAGTCTCTCCCGCAGGAATGAGGGGGGTACCAGAGGCATGAACAATGCCCCTTCTTCCTTCTTTCCCTCTCCCTCTCCCACCCAACTGCTATGCAACAACATGTTACAGTGTAAACCCAATAATATTCATAAATAAAGTTTTTTAAAAGTACAATGAGATACCCCCTCACACCATTCACTTCACACCAATTAGAATGGCTACTATCCAAAAATCAAAAGACAACATGTGTTGGTGAGGATGTGAAGAAAAGGGAACCCTTACACACTGCTGCTGGGAATGAAAATTAGTACAGCCATTATGGAAAACAGTATGGAGAATCCTCAACAAACCTGAGTTAACATATGATTCAGCAGTCCCTCTACTGGGTATATACCCAAATGAAATGAATTCAGAATGCTGAAGAGACATCTGTGAATAGAAGGACTATTCATAATAGGCAAGATATGGAATCAACCTAAATATTCACCAGTGGATAAATGGATAGAGAAAATGAGGTATATACACACAAAGGAACACAACTTAGCCTTAAGAAAAAAGGAAATTCCATCATTTTCAGGAACATGGATGAACCTGGAGGACATTGTGTAAAGGGAAATCAGCCAGGCACAGAAAGAAAAATACTGCATGACCTTACTCATATGTGAAATCTAAAAAATTGTTCTCATAGTATTGAGGAGCACAATAGTGGTTACAAGAGGATGGGGAGGGGGGAGGATAAAGGGGCAATCGTGAGAGATCAACCAAGAGGTACAAACCGACAGAGAGAGGAAGAATAAGGTTTGGCGTTCAATGGCATAGTAGGAAGACTACAGTTAACAATACTGTGTCATATATATCAAAATGGCCAAGAGAGGTTTTTGAATGTTCTTATTACAGGGAAATAACAAATGTTTAAGATGATGCATAAGATAATTTGACCATTACATGTGGACATGTATCGAAATATCACATTCTGCCCCATAAATATGTACAATTAAAAATTTTTAAAAAAGAATGTTCCTTACAGATTCTCCAAGTTGAACAGTGGACTCTCTGTGACTTTTAAGTGCACTGTCCCATAGCAGCCTCACAGGGAGGACAGGATGGAGAATGCCTTGTCTTATGGATATTTTTGAGAAAGGATTTGGTCCCATGAAATGGATTATAAATGAAATACAAGAAGCCTTCAACATTTTTAAGTGAATTATGTTTTTGTCCTGAAAAGAATATTGATAGTACAAAATACAGGAAGTCCTTTGGATCCTGAAGAACTTAATAAAAGGGAGAAAACCAGTCACCTTCAATCCCACCTGGTTTATAATAGAAAGGAAAGGATGACTGAGAGAATGGAAACAAGAGCCCGGAGTGTAGAGCCAAGAGCCATGGAAAGTCACTTCTAGGGAGTTAGACAAATCACGAATCCCTTAAGGATCTGGGTACATATGCTCAGTTGGTTTCAGAATTTCCATGGAGCAGTGACTTCTCTCTGACTCAGTTTCTCCCAATTTGGCATGGGACTGTGTATTTCAGCAGGAGTGTCAATTGCAATGTGAGTGTCTATTGTGGCTGCTTTATCCTGACCCACTAATGTATGTTTGGTGTTTGATGGGCAGATAACTTCATTGTTTATTTCACAGGTCTTCAGCACAGAAAGAATGGTGCTGAAGTACCATATCTAAGGAAATAAACATGATGAGGCCACACATACAAGAAAGTCAACAAACTTTAAACAGAATAAATTCAAAGCGGTTCACTCCCAAGACACATTATTACCAAAGATTTGATAACCACAGGTAAAGAGTGGCTTTTGAAAGTGACAATAGACAAGTGAATTGAAACATATGGGAAATTGTAAATAAGATTTACAGCTCATTTTTCACTAGAAATCATGTAGGCCAGAAAGTAATGGGTTGACATACATGAACTATATGATGTATATGAAGTGCTGAAAGGAAAACCAGTCTACCCAAAATTCTATATCTCACATCCCCTGCTGATGACAGGCAGGACCATGGGAAATTCATGAGCCAAGGGCAACTCCAACTGATGCCTGGCCAAAGCACAGGGTCCTTCATGAGGTGAGGTCAGCCCCTGCCAATAGACAGCAGGAGCCAAGCACAGGATGCCAAAATATCAGTGACCTGCCACCTTGCAAGTGACCTACTGACTGCTTGACTTCATTGACCCAAGGAGGGTCACCAGCCGAGCCCATGGAAAGATGTAAGCAAGTGCAGACATGTGACCTCATAGCCAACTTGCAGGAGGAATTATGCTGCCCCAAGTGGCACACCTGGGAGAGGAATGTGCACAGCCCGTGTGGCTGCCTTGATCCAGAGAAAGACACACATTGAACACCAGGAAAGCACAGAAATCCAACATAGCCTAATAGATTCAGGAAAAAAATTCTCAGATATAATCATCCACGTGTAGGTTTTTGTGTGCACGTTACGTTTCCACTCACCTGTGAAAATACCATGGAGTGCGATTGCTGGATCATATGGTAAGCATATGTTTCATATTGTAAAAAATTGCCAAAATATCTTCCAAACTGGCTGTACCAGTTTTCATTCCCACCAGCAATAAAGGAAAATTCCTCTTGATTCACATCCACACCAGCATTTGCTTTTGTCAGTGTTTTGCATTTTGGCCATTCTAATAGGTGTGTAGCGGTTTCTCATTGTTGTCTTAATTTGATTTCCCTGACATATGATGTTGAGGATTTATTAATATGCTTTTTTCCATATGCAATATCTTTGGTGAGGTCTTTAATTATTTTGTTTAATTTTTAATGTGTTGTTTAATTTTTTCATATTCCGTTAATAAAATTGTTTTGCATTTTTTGGATAACAATCCTTTAACAAAGAAGTCTTTTGTAAATATTTTCTCCCAGTCTGTGTTTTGTCTTCTCAATCAATCACATGCTGCTGTCTTTCACAGAGCAGAGTTTTAATTTTTCCTGAAGTCCAACCTATTATTCATTTCTTTCAAGCATTATGCCTTTGGCGTTTTATCTGAAAAGTCATTGCCAAATTCAAGGTCATCTACATTTTCTCCTATGTATTGCCTTGGATTGATTTGTATCCTCCAAAGTACACTTATTAGAATCTTCACCTCCACTGTACCAGCAGAGGGTAGGATATCCTATTGTGGTCATTAAAAGGTGGGGGCTTGAAGAGCTGATGAAGTTGATGGTTTAATGGTGGTCATGGGTGTGGATGTGAGGGCTTTAGGAAGGGGGCACATAAGAGTCTCGCTCTCTGTTCCACCATTTTCTACCATGTGAGACCCTGTTGTTGCTGTAAAGCCACCACCAAAGAGCACCCTCACCAGGTGTGTTCCCCGGACTTTGGGCTTCCCAGCCTCTGAAACTGTCAGCAGTAAAGTTTGTTTACTTATAAATCACTCAGTTCAAGGTATTTTGTTATAAGCAACAGAAATAGATTAATACAGTTGTCTTCCAAGAGAGTTATACTTTTTCATTCTACATGTAGGTCTATGATCCATTTCGGGCTAATTTTTGTGAAGAGTGCAAAGCCTGAGTCTAAATTCATTTTATCTATTTGTGCACTTGGATATCCAGTTGTTCCAGCATCATTTTTGAATGGACCGTCTTTTGTTCATTGTATTGTCTTTGCTCCTTTGCCAAAGATAAGCTGACTACATTTTTGTGGGTAAATGTCTGAGCTCTGTATTATGTCTCATTTATCTATTTTTCAATTCTTTCACCAAAACCACATTGTCTTGATTATAATTTTTTTATTCGGTGATGCCTAAAAAAATTGATTCCTTCAGAAAAGTGAAAAATGCACCTAATAAATTCACAGACCTACTAAAGTGATATGTATAGGGAGCTTTATGGGCAAAATGTCAAAATTTTTCAACTTGTTTCCTTTAGCCAGGTATCATAAAGTGCAATCAGAGAGAAATGAGTTAGTGGAGAAATGTTTTAATTTGAATGGAGAATTTTTAAATATACGAAGAAGTCAGATATTTGGGTGTTTGAAATTAAAAATCACCAGTCTCTCCAAGGAGAAGATGTTCAAAGTAAAAAGTGACCCAGAGCAAAAATTAAATACAAGCTATTATCTTAAATGTAAGTTTTTGAGTAAAGTTG
>NW_007738107.1:46142-47043 GCF_000696425.1 Galeopterus variegatus
ACATGGCCAATACCATGGGAAGTCTTTGGACTACGTGCAGTGGATAGATGGGACCACCAGGTGAACATTGGGGCACAGGGAGGATACGTGATCTGAGAGCCAATCAGCAAAGTACCACTCCGTGGAGACCGGTCAGGAATATAGAACTGCAAGAGGTACTGTAGGCTGAAAAGACTCAGGTCCAGACCAGAGTTTCTACACAACCCAGATACATCAGCTCTCATAAGAGCCAAAAGTACCTATTAAGTTAACCATTAAAACCTGAGCAGCACCTAAAGCTTTCTTCAGGGAAAGAGCAGCAAAGCAGCAATTTAGCCCAAACACAGGGCTCTAGTGCTGGTCCCCACAAGAAGTACCCCCATTTTAGAAGTAAGCAAAGGATGACAAATTAGTTCCAGTGCAGAGTTTCAGTTGGAGGAATAGTGAATAATCCAACACAGGACTGAAAGAAAAAAACAAAATACACACCGACTAGAGACAAAGATTGATAATAACTAGTAGAGATTTCACATCACCAAAGAACAGCTGTAAAACCCAGAAAGACCAGAAGCCATGCTGGCTCCCAAGCCAGGGACGGCAGAGGGCTTGGGGCCTCAGCCATGCACCCAACACCCGCAACCAGCCCAGCAATGACCAACAAGCCACCACAGGAAACATCCCAGTCTCCTGACCTGGGATGGTGGGGGATTGAGGGCCTTGGCCATGCACCTGACACCCAGAACCAGCCAGCGGCAGCCACCAAGCACCACAGGAAGTGTCCTGGGCTCCCAAGCCAGGGCAGTGGGGAGCCAGTTGCTTCAGCCACACACCCACAACATCTTCCACCAGCCTACTGATGACCACCAAACCACTTCTACGAGCCCTCTGGTCTCCCAAACTAGGGTGGAGGGTACGAGGGCTT
>NW_007738108.1:0-20284 GCF_000696425.1 Galeopterus variegatus
CCTATATGTGAATATTACAATAGAAATTCTATTTGCCCTGAGCCCACAGTACCAGGGGGATTCAGAGAAAAAGGATCTAGGCCACCATACAGGCATGGCCATTCTGTGACATTTACTTGTAAAGCCAACTTCACCATGAAAGGAAACAAATCTGTCTGGTGCCAAGCAAATAAGACGTGACAGAGAAAAAGGATCTAGGCCACCATACAGGCATGGTGATTCTGTGACATTTACGTGTAAAGCCAACTTCACCATGAAAGGAAACAAATCTGTCTGGTGCCAAGCAAATAAGACGTGGGGACCGACGCCCCTGCCGACCTGTGAGAGCGGTGAGTACACAGGGACACTGAGGCACAGGCTACTCTGCACAGCCCACGCTGTGTCCTTCTGAGGGACGAGCGGTGTGACGGGGAGGGAGGGAGGTGGGAGACGGGGAATTAGGGTCTCCCACTCTTTCTTAATAATTGTTCATTCAGAAAACATCAATTGAGCAAAGGAGTTTGAAGTATAATGAGAAGATGTCATTGGGCATACATAAAATTGATTGAATAAGTCTCAAACGAGGGGGACCAGAGTTTGTTGGGACTGTGGGAATTGCGTGGTTTTAAACTGTATATCTGGGGTTACTGTTAAAAGGATAAGAAATGTGGGATCTAATAGCAAAACTAGACCGAATGGATTTAAAACTCATCTCTTAACAGCTGTTAATGTACTCTGGTGCAGATGACGCCCTGCTCTCTGTGACCTTTGGAAGGGCATTCTAAAGTGATCCACTGTGTCCCCAAGTCATCTCCTGGTCCAAAACATTTCAAATGAAATGTTGCTAAAAATAAGTACTACTATAAATTCATTTCCTTCTCATTTGGTTTGGTTTATGTTGCTGCTGAATTCTAGATCTGAATTTAGTTCCACAATTACAAGGATCAACAATATTTGACAAAGGTTATACCATCAAAATAGGTATTTATTTTTGTTAATAAAGAACAATATTTATAACATTTAAGGTGATTAAAGATCTGAAAATTATTAAATTATTTGAAAATATGATTCTATTGATAGATAGCCTTGGAGGTAGATTTTAAGTGTCACAAAAAAGAGTGGTTATGGAAAACAACTAAACCTTTATGAAGATTTAGGTTGACCTATATGTATTGACGTATTAAGTAAAGGAAGCAAGGCATAGAATAATATGTACTGGGCACATGCACACACACACCATATATATGTCTACAAGTATATCCATATCACATATAGGATCCCAATGAACTATATTATTACTGTCTGGCAGGATAACCCTCTAAATAGTAACATGCTACCTTTGGAGCAGAGAATAATAGGCTTATAGATGGGGTGAGAGTTTAAGTGAAAATGGGCTTTTTTTGGTAATTGAAATTTTTCACAAGGCAAATGTAATTCATCCAGTGTAACTAAAAATGAAAAATAATGTACTATTCATGGCATAAAATGGATACAATTAAACCACATCTGTTTGATCTTTAAAAGGCTGAGTTGAAAATTAACAACAACTGGTTACCATAGATCATGAGTCATTTATCTGGGTGTGTGTCCTAAGTCAGCATCTAAATTGTGAAGGATGTGTTATCTGATGGCTTTTTTCCTGATGTGTGTATATAAAGATTTCCCTCTGGAGTGTCCTCCACTTCCCACAATCCCCAATGGACATCACACAGGGGAGGCTGGTGGCGTCTTTGCCCCAGGATTGTCTGTGACTTACACCTGTGAACCTGGTTACTTGCTTCATGGAAGAAAGATCATTAACTGCTTGTCTTCGGGAGACTGGAGTGCTGCTACCCCCACATGTGAAGGTACCCTAAATTTACAATCTATTTTGAGAATGGGGCTATTCTGTTATTTTCCATACTTTTCTCATGTTTGGCTTGTTTATTTAGAGGCAAAGTGTGAATCTCCAAAACGACTTCTCAATGGACAGGTAGAGAAGCCTCCCAGTCTTCGGGCTGGTGCAACTGTGAACTTTTCCTGTAATGAAGGGTGAGTGTCAGGAGGGTCTATGACATTTAATGCATTTGGCTTATATGTGCATCGTGTGAACTGTGGAAGCTGGAGAAGGCATCTCTGTGAGGATCCTTGGACAGCCTGGGATGAGGTTGTGAGAAAGAATGCTGGTAAAACGAGTTGGTGCACACATGCTAAATGAACTTGTCTTGGATATCACATAGAGGCTGTGGTTCTTCAGCACAAACTGCCTAATAGTTCTGAATGACAACTTTTTGTCTCTAGGTATCGATTACAAGGCCCACCTTCTAGTCAGTGTGTCATTGCTGGACAGCGAGCTGCTTGGACCAGGATGCCAGTATGTGAAAGTAGGTAAAGCAGCTATGGTTGGCAAGGAACAAACTGGTTTGTTCCTTGGTCAGAGTTTCAAGAGGACATTACATTCTCAGCTTAACCAAAAGCTTTTGGTTCACTTGTTAGCATACAGGCTCTTATAGAGCAAAGAACTCCTAGAGATCTTTAAGGGATATGGTCTTCACTGAAGCATCCTTCAATTACCTCTTTATTCTCTGATTCATCAAGTTTAGCAGGATTCCTAGGCTTTTCCTTCTCTGAAAGCAATGTAGACTTGTGCTTAGTAGATAGATTGCATATTTGGTAAAAGAAATCAAAGGATCAGCAGAGTATATATATTCAGGGAAAAAGTTTTTAAATTATATCATTAATTTATACTGCTTTAGCTGTCTTGATTGATTCATTACAGATTCATATATGTCTGTGCTTGAGCCTAGTATATGAGTGTGGTATCAAGTCACATCTGAGGCATTCTTTGTTTGCATTACCCTGTGATCTTGTCATTTCTCTCTGTAATTTCTCTAGGAATTTTTTGCCCACCACCTCCCTCCATTTTCAATGGAAGACATACAAGCAGCTCTTCAGCAAAACTTCCATATGGAAGCACAGTCACTTACACTTGTGACCCGAGCCCAGAGGACGGAGTGAACTTCATCCTGAAAGGGGAGAACACCATCCATTGTACAACTGATAGTCAGAAGATTGGGACCTGGAGTGGCCCTGCTCCACGCTGTGAACTTTCTACTTCTGCAGTTCAGTGTCCACATCCCCAGATCCCAAGAGGCCAAATGTTATCTGTGCAGAAAGATCAATATTCCTATAATGACACTGTGGTATTTGATTGCATATCTGGCTTCACCTTGAAAGGCAGCAGGAGAATCAGATGCAATGCCCACGGCACGTGGGAGCCCCCAGCTCCAGTCTGTGAAAAGGGTGGGTGTCCCTGTACTCAGAAAAGGGGCTACTGATTCCCCTTTTTGAAAAGATAGAGGCAGGGGTATGGGCTTTAAGCAGAGCCTTTTCCAGATCCTCCTCCCCTCAACTATACTAAATATATGAATATAAATTCTGTAGAGGGTTTTCTTAACACCTTCTTACCACCATTATTTCATTTTGTGGCAGTATGCTCGGGAAGAAACACTACAGATCACTAAAGTGTCCATTTTCTTCAGGGGGAAAACACTAGGAGAAAAATGCTTGTTTGTCTTAATAGTGATTTCTTACAAGAAAAGTCATCAACGCCCTATTGCAGGGGTACATCAGAATGTCCCATAAAAGATGATTCCGTAAGAAGGCAAGAGACAGGAAGGAATAGTGATTTCTTACAAGAAAAGTCATCAACGCCCTATCGCAGGGGTACATCAGAATGTCCCATAAAAGATGATTCCGTAAGAAGGCAAGAGACAGGAAGGGAGTTACAGCACTGAGTGGGAGATGAACAAAATCTGCAGCAGCCCAAGTGCAAAAAGAAAAAAAGAGAAATGCTGATCTAAAATTACCCAGAACTGGGCTGCAAGTTTCCTTCTGTACCACACAACTGCCACCAGAGTGGAACTGCAGCATTAATGTCAATCTCTTTGGCTCAGTTTCTTTCTGTTGTTGTTTACTTAAGAAGTTTTGTTTTTTCCTTTCCTTCCCTCTAGAATGCCAGGTTCCTCCTAAAATCCTCAATGGGAGAAAGGAAGATGGACACATGGTCCGCTTTGACCCTGGAACATCCATAAAATATAGCTGTGACCCTGGCTATGTGCTGGTGGGAGAAGAATCCATACGTTGTACCTCTGAGGGGGTGTGGACACCTACGGCTCCCCAATGCAAAGGTGTCAGACCTCAAATGTAGATGTTCTGCTGGTTTTAAGATTGCTCTGAGTTGATTTCTCATCCTAGTCTCTTTTCTTAGTGGCAGAGTGTGAACCTATAGGAAAGCAACTCTTTACAAAACCCCAGAATCCATTTATTAGACCAGACGTTAACTCTTCTTGTGACAAGGGGTGAGTGAAGGCTGTCTCAGCCTGAACCAGGTCTGGCTTCCCAGAGCACACCGCCAGCTCTATGTAAGAGTTTATGTCAACAGTCTTTCCCTCTCTCGTGTTCATGGAAGTGTCGATCACACTGTTTTTCCATGCACGGAAACTATGCCTGTGCAATGGATGGATGGTGGTGTTGCTGGCTACACTATTGTTCCTATTGCTTCTTGTTCTGAAAGTGGTGAGTCTGCTTTGCAGCCAACAGCTCTTGCTTAGCTTTGTGGTCACCTGATGGCTAAATGACATGACTCTGTCTCTAGGTACCGGTTGAGTGAGAGTGTTTATCAGCAGTGTCAAGGCACAATTCCTTGGTTTATGGAGATTCGTCTTTGTAAAGGTGAGTAGCAGAATTGATGGAGCAGCTGAGATAATGTGAGATCTGTGCATTTGCTGGGGGATTTCTGCTGTCGGCCATGTTATGGGAATTAGTGCATTAGATTCTGTTCCATTAGCTTTGCGAACAGTTACAGTTGCATGGTTTTGTCTTTCTGTTGCCATCTCTCTCTACATTAATCAGTTAAATTAGATGTACTTAGTTACTGACTCTCTTTTGTGATGTAGGATTTTAAAGAATAATGAGAGCAGTGAGTCTATGAGCCACTTTCCTTAATTTTGGGTACACTGTAGTTAGGGGATTGGTGTAGAGTAGGGGATTGGTGTCAGATAATTCCGATTCTGTTTCTGCTGCTTAATAGCTGTATGACTTTGGACAATTTATGTAACTTCTCTGAAGCTCTAGTCTCTCATCTGTAAAGATGGCATAAAACTACAGACTTCAGTGTTGTAGAATTAAATGGTACTATACCTACTTCTAGAATAGGAAACTGCCCGTCACAAAGCAGGTTCTCAATCAACAATAAAAATTCTTAGCTAACTATATAAACTATCACATCACCTCAGCATGAAGATGGTACACAAAAAAGTATTATTCTATTCCCTTGTGCATTTTATCCTCCTATTGACTATTAAAAAGAATTCTTCTTTTAATTAGCAGTTGACTACTGGGTCTTACTGCCTCATAATATGATATTGGTCAGCATGTACACTTGTAATAAAGGTGTCCTTTCCTGTGAAATCTGTTTAAATTGAATTCTATATGCATAATGAGCTTTGATATAACTTACATCATGAAAATTCACCCATACCCTCTAGGAAACCACAAGTGCATAACCAGCTGCATTTCTATTCTTTGGAGTGTGACACTGGAACAGATTTTTACAGTATCTTTTCGTTTCTCCAGAAATCACCTGCCCACCACCCCCTGCCATCTACAATGGGAAACACACAGGAAGTTCCTCAGAAGATGTTCCATATGGAACCACGGTCACTTACACATGTAACCCCGGGCCAGAGAGAGGAGTGGAGTTCAGCCTCATTGGGAAGAGCACCATCCGGTGCATAAGCGATGATCAAGAGAGAGGCACCTGGAGTGGCCCTGCTCCTCTCTGTAAACTGTCCCTCCCTCCTATCCAGTGTTCACAGGCCCATGTTGCAAATGGATACAAGATATCTGGCAAGGAAGCCCCGTATTTCTACAATGACAGTGTGACTTTCAAGTGTAATGATGGATTTACTTTGAAAGGCAGTAGTCAGATTCGTTGCAAAGCCAATAATACCTGGGATCCTGAAACACCAGTTTGTGAAAAAGGTAAAAACCCAGTGAGTGAAGAAAAGAGATATTTACTTACTTATTCTTATTATCTTCCACCAAAAACTAGAGTCATGGAGAAAGGCAAGGGGGCACAGATTACTTTCCCATTTCTTCCGTTCTGTAACAGAATGTTCTATGTGTGTTGTGTGTGTTCTTTGTGTAAATGCCTCCTGGGATCTGGGATATATTTCGGGCAGATAATGAAAGGACCTTTTTAGAGGGGCCTAGTTCCTTCAAGAGAGCCCAAAGCATTCAGTGGTGAGCTACAGCTGCATGATCTTCAGCTGCAAAGTTCAGATTGTCTGTTGTCAGATGTTGTATATTTAATGTTCTTGAGTAGAAATTCCTCTGTATTGGTGTTTATGTGGGGAGTTTTCTCCTCAGGCTGCCAGCCACCTTCTGGGCTCCACCACGGTCAGCATACGGGTGGAAATACGGTCCTCTTTGTCTCTGGGATGACTGTACACTACACTTGTGACCCTGGCTACTTGCTTGTGGGAAATAAGTCCGTTCACTGTATGCCTTCAGGAAATTGGAGTCCTTCTGCCCCACGGTGTGAAGGTACTTTCACTTCCAGTTTTGTCTTTCTCTTTGAGATTAGGCAACTGTAAGTAATTCCAACTTTGTTTCTCCAGAAGCATGTCAGCCTATGAGGGAAGACCTTCAAGAGCTTCCAGTTGGTTCACGTGTGGAACTAGTTAACGCGTCCTGTCAAGATGGGTGAGTATGAGATGATCCATTCTGAGAAAGGGTTTCCACCCTGTTTCATGCATAGTTCTGCCCTCAGCTTGTCTTGGTGACTCCCTGTAGAGGTTGCTCCTTGCTACGCTAACAGTGAACGTGAATTTCCAATGGCCTAACTAGCATCTCTAACTTTTCAGTCCTTCCTTCACATGGAAAGGGCTTCACTGTGGTGACTCTGAGTCTAAAGTAGTTTTCTTATGTAGAGGATCAAGACTTTCAACTCCCCTCTGCCACAGTTCTTATTGAGAAGTACCTCTGTATGTGTAGTGTGAAGAGGCTAAGTTTCAGAGTTGTGAAATTGGGAAGAGGAAATGTATCATACTCTGTCTTTCTCTAGCTACCAGTTGACTGGACATGTTTATCAGAAGTGTCAAGATGCTGAGAATGGGGTTTGGTTCCAAAAGATTCCACTTTGTAAAGGTAAGTTAGAAGAAAAAGCTGACAGTGGTCATAGAGGGTTAGAAAGGCAGGCCACTGAAGAACTGGTCTGAGTACTTCAGTAGTCTCTGTGTTCTGCCTCAGTGTAAGATAAGAAAAACCTTTCACTGTTGCATCAGCATTGGCATTAGGAAATCAAAGTTGTCAAGTAGGAACTATTTGCCATGTATCTGCTAATTTTACTAAAGTTAAAAACCAAATATAGCCTATATTTCTTGGTCATGGAAACATAGCCGTATTTCTTTCTTTCTTAATACTTTACTGTATTTTCTGAATTTCTTTGAAGGGGTATGTATTGCTCTTATAATCACAACATATAATAAAGCTGTTTTTTTAAAAATAATTCAGGTTCCAAAATTTAAATAATTTTCTAGTTATATGAAATACATGAAGTTTCATAGTGTCATTTCTACCCGAATGAAGACTGTCCATGTTGATGTACTGGCTGAGATAGACTTCCCTAAATTTCTTCTGCAGTTATTCACTGTCAACCTCCACCAGCAATTGACCACGGGAGGCACACGGGCATGGCGGCAGAGCACTTTCTATATGGAAATGAAGTCTCTTATGAATGTGACCAAGGATTCCATCTTTTGGGAGAGAAAAATGTGTGGTGCACAAGTGATTCAAAAGGACATGGAACTTGGAGCGGACCTCCCCCACAGTGCTTGCGATCTCCGCCTGTAACTCACTGCCCTAACCCAGAAGTCAAACATGGATACAAGCTCAATAGAACTCTTTCCATGTATTCCCACAATGACATAGTCTACATTGCTTGCAAAGACCTCCCCCACAGTGCTTGCGATCTCCGCCTGTAACTCACTGCCCTAACCCAGAAGTCAAACATGGGTACAAGCTCAATAGAACTCTTTCCATGTATTCCCACAATGACATAGTCTACATTGCTTGCAATCCCAGCTTCATCATGAATGGCAGTCACGTGATTAGGTGTCATACTGATAACACATGGATGCCAGGTGTACCCATTTGTATCAGAAGGGGTAAGATGTTTTAAGGAGTAAAATATGGGATATTGTACAGAAAAAATAAAGTTTTTTGAATCTGCACTTGCCATTCTGCTGAAAGAAAAGCATCTAAAAGCTAAGGCAGTTATATTGTTTTACAAGTTATCTGCCTTTTCTTATCTTCTCACCTGATTCTTTTTTCCCCTTTCCTTTCTCAGTGTGTTGAGCAATAGTACATGAAAGGATAATGCTTAACTTCCAAATTGATGGAGTCTCTGAACTTATTATTCTTGTGGATTTAGAATAAGGAAATTACACATACCTTTTTGGGGGGCAAATGTTTAGCAGTAATATTGTTGATAACTCAATATTTAGGGCTATAATACCAGCCAGAAAGAGAACTTTGGGTGTTCTGGAGAATGAAGCTGGCCTTCCAACCCACTGAATTGTCTTTCTTCTACAATTCTAGTTATCATTTGGCAACCTTATTTTTATCAGTGACTATTAACAGCAGAGGCTGCCAATTGATGACCCAAGAACTGAATTCAGCTCCCCAGAATTGTTTTCTTTGGCCAGCAAGTAGTGTTATTTTAAGTGAAACCCATCTCCACAGCCCAGGCTGAATACTGGACCTGTGAAGGATAAGGGCCCCCTTTGCTTCTCTGCAAGGCACCAGTAACTTGAGCTGAGCAGTGGCTGCCACGTTTAGAAGGACAGGGGCTCTCTGATTTGTCATATCTGGTGGCTTCATTTACTAGCTCTTGTAGGCATTTGAATGTGTGACCCTCAGACTATAGCCCGTCTTCTATTTAATTGGAAAAGGAAAGAATACTATTTGCTGATAGGTTACAGTTGTAGACCACAGACATTGATGTTTCATTAAATTATTATTGACACTTTTGTTCAAATCATACATAATGTACAGAGAGAATTGCAAATCTCTGTCCAGTGATGCTTGGTCTGGGTAAAATGTTTCTGGATACCAGTTAGATGGCTTATTGCCCGTCACCTTTCCGTATGAGGTCACCCAGAAGTAGTGTTGGCCGTGTGTTCCTCTGTGCTGAATTAAATATCCTTTCTTATTGGTGTCTAAGCTTTCTTAAGGTGTCAGCCTCCATCTAAGATCCCCAATGGGAATCACACTGGTGGAAATATAGCTCAGTTTGTCCCTGGAATGTCAGTCCTGTACAGCTGTGACCCGGGCTACCTGCTGGTGGGAGAAGCGCTCCTCCTTTGCACACACGACGGAACCTGGAGCCAACCTGCCCCTTATTGCAGAGGTGCTTTGTCTATCTTGTTCCTTTTCTTTTAAAATCAAATTTGTACCAAACAGATATATTCAATTAGCTATTTTCAATTTAAAATAGCAAAAGAAGTGCATTAATTGAATCATTTAACTAGATGAGTTTAAATGCTTTAATCGGATTTATACATTAATTAATATAACATATATATGTAGTCATTCACACATAGAAAGTTGAAGTTCTTTTATAAATTAAACAACTAAAGTGCAGCTCAAAATAAGAAAAATGGCTTATGCTGTAGTATATCTTGTGAATGACCATGTATGTAGTCATTCACACATAGAAAGTTGAAGTTCTTTTATAAATTAAACAACTAAAGTGCAGATTGTATGTACGCAGTGGTTACAGTTCAGTGTGCATTTGACACAGCAGCAATAAGAAGCACAACGATCCTTTGAGTGTATTTCCTGAGTGGTGGTGGGATTTTTTATAGGTAAATGGGTAAATTTTTTATAGAAGCTTCAGAAAGTCGTTTTATTATCATAACACAGAGCATATGAAATATGAATGGTAGGTTAACATCTGGTATTTGTTGGACACTTTTCACTACGTGCAGACACTGTGCACAGCACTTTATCTCACCTGATCTTCATGAGATCCACAGAGACTGGTGCCACTGTTATCCCTGATTTATAGATGAGGTTCCAGTAGCATGGAGAGATTTGTAACTTACCCAAAGTCACCCAGCTAGGAAGAACTAGAGTCGAGATGCCAATCCAGGATCTCACACTATCGACCCTACGGTGGAAAGATGAAAGAAGAAATGAGAGAGGGCACATGTGTGAAGAATTAGAGAGTAGGACTAGCAGCAGATGAATCAGTAACTCAGAACACCTGATACTACCCATTCAGCCCTCACCATTTCTCTAAGAAGCCAATAAAATTACTCATATCCCACACTGTTAGCATAGAAACTGAGGCAAAAAGAAAGAGAATGATCTGGCTTAAATTACCCAGAGGTTATTGAGATAGGTGGCTGACACTAAGACTGTGCCTAGAATATTGTCTTCTTATGCTATTTCAGTCAAGCTTTGCTTACTGAAAATGAAATCAATTGGTTTCATAAACCTTTCCATTACTGGCAGTTTCTGCTTTCTTGGTAAAAGGCCAAAGTATGACTCTGTATAATTAGATTCCTCTAATTTCAGAGGTAAACTGTAGGCCCCCAGAGGATATGGATGGAATCCAGAAGGGGCTGGAACCTAGGAAAATGTATCAGTATGGAGCTATCGTCACTCTGGAGTGTGAAGACGGGTATACCATGGAAGGCAGTCCCCAGAGCCAGTGCCAGGATGATCACCAGTGGAACCCACCCCTGGCTGTTTGCAGATCCCGTAAGTGCAAAGGGCTCCATTGTTGCTTGTACCTGGCCCATGGAGAGATGAGAGTGACAGGTCTCCCTCAATGTCGGAGACTCCTGGGCTTTCAGTTGACATAGGTCTGGGATCAGCGGTGCAATAGCAAACAAACTTGAAGTCAGTGGTCTATTCTAGAAAACATGCAGCTTTCTGAAAATGGGAGAAGTAAATCAAAGAAAATAAAAAGAGGAACACTAACTTAAAAGGAGCAAAAATGCAAAACTAACGACCTAACATGTTGGAAGCAGTTACTGCGGAGACTTCCCTCCTTGCTGAATTGTGATGTATAAGTGCAATTTGACAGGGAGCTCCAAAAATATGTTAACTTGCTTGTTGTAACAGTTAATATTTGCATTCTAACATAAGAAATCCCTGATTATGAAGTTGAAAATATTTTTTCCACTGGTGAACTCCCCCAGGCTATCTAATAAAAATGGAAAGAAAGAAAAGTCCTACTTATTTCTTTAGAGTATATTTTTAGAATTATTAGGGATAAGTGAGCATTTAATGTCCTTAATAAAATTGTCAAATAATTAATGTAACTATATATGTTGTGTTTCTCAACCTCTTTTTCTGCTTCACTGATCTTTTCTTCCATCACAAACCACTTTGTGTTTAATTAATATAGCTTTGTGCTATTATAATATCTGGTAGGACAAGAATACCTATTAAAATTTTGTAGGACTTTCCACTCTATTCTCTCCTGTCTGTTCCTACAGGTGATTTTTAGAAACATTTGTCATTTTCTGAAAACAAATATATTATGATTTCATTTGTCTGTAGTTGAATTTGTGAGAAGTTGGCATCTTTTCTGTAATGCCTTCTCATTCAGAAACATATTAGGCCTTTCCATTTGTTCAAGTAATCTTTTCTCTCAATTGTTTTTGTGGTTACTTAAATATATTACGAGGTTTCTATTTTTATGTTATATTTTCTTGTCCAGAAATATATACTTTTTACATTTAATTTTTAATTTTTTTTAACATCTGAATCCATCCAGAATTTATGCTATGGTATCATGGCCAACGTAACCTCACTTGTACCTTTTTTTCTATATAGTAATTTTTTTCAAAGGCTATTTTGAGAAAACTGTCCCTTAGAGTAATTAGAAATTAAAATAAATAGAAAATGTGGTGTCTTTGTCTTTCCTTCATGCTACCAAGTTTGCTATCAGAGCATTGCATGTATAGGAAAATTTGCAAATTAGGGGATGCCGACAAGCTTGAATAATTCATAATGTTCCAGTCTGACTAGTATTTTTATTAACATGATTATATCATATACTATATTTAAGTGCCTCTGTTAATATACACAAAATGTGTGTTTAAATTCCTGTGTCACTCGTTTTATTTCTATTTCTTAACCTACTTCAACTTATTTTCTGATAATTGGTATAGACGCCTAAAATACTTTTTTTAAAGAGATGAGTAAGTACATCATTTAAAAATGAATGTCTAGTAATAAAATTATTTTTAAAAGTCAGCTTATTTTCTGATAATTGGTATAGACGCCTGAAATACTTTTTGTAAATGAGATGAGTAAGTACATCATTTAAAAATGAATGTCTAGTAATAAAATTATTTTTAAAAGTCATCCAAACATTTGAAGGAGATTATGCTGTTCTTTTTTAGTGATCTAAAACCTAAATCTCACAGTGACCTACAAATTACCATTTTATAATATTCTTAATACATCTCCTATCAGCTAATCTGTTAAAATTGTAGTGAGTGACATGCCATAAGTACCCTTGGCAGTAGTCTTTCTTCCCCAGTAATTTTGTAATACTTTCCTTCTGAGCTCTACATAATAGTATAGTCACATTTTATTGTCTTTCGCTAATTCTGGCAAGGTGGTTTTAGAAGTGCAGTAAAATATGTGTGTTTTCAAATAGTAAAAGTAAAAATGTTCTCTTGAAAATTGTTTAAAGCTTTCAGTGCTATATGACTATATAACAATTTCTAGTTAAATATTAAATATAAAAATTTGCTTTTAAATTAGATAGGAATATTGTGTCCTGAAAGGCTAAAGTTATGATCATATACTAAAATAAAACCTTCTTTTTTATATTTTTCTTCAGTTTGGGAGTCATAGTTGTTAGTCATAAAGAGTACTGGATTTGGGGTAAAGCTGTCTAGTGTCACCTTCTGATTTGGACACTAATAAGCCTAGCAAGTTATTTATTTTCATGTGCCTTTCCAAAAAATAAGGTTGTAGTGTTTACTTCATAGGATATTTAAGAAAATAAAATGAAATCATCCATGAAAAGTACTTTTCCTGTGTTGGGAACTATGGAAAGCAAATGACTGTTATGTCTTTATAATGATAATGGTTGGTGAGTAAAGATTTTACTTTATTCTCTTTTCTTCTGTTTAGTGATTATTATACAACTACAAGTTCTAAAGAAGGAGATCTTCATTTAGAAACACGAGAAGTGTATTCTGTTGATCCATACAATCCATCAAGCTAATCAGAAGACAAACTGGTATCTATTAATATGTTAAAAGTTCCTTCAATTTATATTTATTAGTAAACATAGTACTAAGTATATATGGTTCTGACTATCACGTAGTTCTTTAGTAATCATGCATAGTAATTGTTAACCCACCTATGTCATATTGCTAACTAACCTTCCTATGTTTTTTAATCCATTCATCCATTTACACGTATTTAACTAAGTAGCCAAATGACTAAGAATTAAATAAATAGGATGGTTATTATCAAGAGAAACAAAGTGGGCAAGGGGTAGACAGAGCAGGTGGTTGTGAGGGAAGGCCTCGCTAAGCAAGTGGCACTTAAACTATGACTAGAGGCATGAAAGGAGCCAGGCATGTGGCTGTTTGGGGACAGCATTCCAGGAAGGAAGAGCGGTGGTGCAAAGACCATAAGGTGGTGTGTGCCTGCTGTGTTGGTGGCATGGAGAGGCGGCCAGTGAACTGAGGAAGCGGGAAGGTGGTAGAGATGACATTAGAGAGGTTCGCGGTAGGTGGAGGAGAGATGATCCTACAGAGTATGGTAGGTCATGGTAATGAGTTTTGTTTTTATTCTGAGATGGGAACCATTGGAGGGTTTTAAGCCAAGGACTGACACTTTCACCTTAATTGCTGTGTTAAGAACAGACTGTAGGAAGCCAAGGGTGGAAGATGGGAATCAGTGGGGAAGCTGTTGCAATAATCCAGGCAAGAAACTGTGTGGCTACCACCAGGCTGGTGAGAAGAGGTCAGGCTGTGTATGCATTGTTAGGATCATGACAATAGGATTTGCTGACAGTCTGTTTCAGAATATGAAGAGAGGTATCAGAGATGATGCTGGGTTTTTTTGGCATAAGCAATTGGAAGGATAGAATTGCCATTAATTAAGATGATTGAGAACGTGAAGAGCAGAACTACAGGGAAAAGTCAGGAGTTCCGCTTTGGAAATGTTAAGTGTGAGATGTCTCATGGAAGTGTCAGGAAGGCAACTGAGGTACAAGTCTGTACTCTAGGCAGCAGGTCCAGGCTGGAGACATAAAGTTGGACCTCATGGGTGTGTGGGTGTACATCACAATGACACTGCATAAGACCACCGGGGGGAGGAAGAGGTGAGGGCAGAGAAGAGGTCCACGTGTGAGCCTTGCATCCTCCAACATGAGGAGTCATGGAGTGAGACGGGACCAAGAAAGGAGTGAAGAAGCAGCCTCTGATATAGGAGAAAAACCCCAAAGTGTGATTTCTAGAAGTCAGGTGAAGAAAGAATTGTAGGGAGGAGGGAATGATCATTGTGCCAAGTGCTGCTGATAGGTCAAGAAAGCTGAGTCGTGAAAGCTGACCATTGGAGGCAGCAGCACAGAATTGTTGGTGAACTTGACAAGAACAGTGTTGGTGGAGAGGAAGGAGGCGGAAGCCTGAGTGGAATGAGCTTAAGAGAGAATGGCAGAAATTGCACTATACTTTGAAGGAAATAATGTCCAAGAGAAGAAAACCAAGGCCGAAAGATTCTTTTCGCCAAAGTCTCAGGGCCAGTAACTGGGACAGGTAGAATTCTGACTTCCAACTGCTTTCTCCTATGTGATCTAGAAAATATAAAACAGAAGTATCAACTCTGCCCTCTTGGAACTTATTTTAGTAAGAAAAATAAAACCTATACATGTCACAGTGTAAGAAGTACCATAAACAGGAGACATAAAATCTGCAGCAGTTGAGGAAGGAAAGGCAACTTGCTGCTGGTGAGTCCTAGGTGAAGAGGAGACAGGAGAGATCACAGCAGGGTGACCTGTCAATCCAAACCGGGGGGGGGGGGCAGAATACAGCTATTGCAAATATTTGTTAAGTAAATATATGAAAATTTGTTTCCATTTCTCCATCATTTCACTGCATCATCAATATAAAATGTAGTTGTTATTTGTTCCAGGTCATGTTATTTGAAGCAGGACCTGTTAATAGAATGATATCCTCTAATAGGCTTGATGCTTTATTGTTGTACCAGTTACAGTTGGTGTATGTACAGAGAGAGAGAATGCTAACACTCTCATTATCTAAACCTTGAGTTGATCTGCTGCTATCCCTGCTGCCTCCTAAACTGAAATGATCTATTTCAGGGTGCCTCGTTGCTTGGAGCCCAACTGAGCATTGATTGGAAAGAAACCACTCTAATATCAGCAAGTCTCTTTGTGTGGTCTCAACGTGAATGAAATGATTTCATAAGCTGCGACTTCCTATATGCGCTTATTCTTGATGGTAAAGACAGGAGTCCACGGTCACTGCCATGTGCTCTTCAAGGACTTTCTGAAGCCTCGCTGTGATGTGCCCGAAGCCAGGCTTTGGCTGTAAACAATTACACGGCTCTAAAAGTGTCACCTTTTTAAGGACGGCACTAAAAGAGCTGTCCTCATATCCAGATGTATCTTCTTTTTGTAAACAGCACACTCACCGTTACCATATGCTTTTGGTTATAATGTGGTTTTAACTATTTAAACAAAGCATGATGCATTTCCTGTGGCTTTGCTGGGCACACCTCTATTGCGAAGTCTGGTTTTCTCTAAACAGTAGCTTCCTTCTCTGATATTGTTAACATTTCACATTCATTCCCACTTGGTTTGAGATTTTCTCACTATACATGCTTTGTCTTTCCACAGTCATTCAGGGATTCCAATTTGCACAAGCTTCCTGAAATTATACAAGTCGAGTTTTAATTCTAAAGGTTTGCTGTTCTATTTAAGCTTTGGACGTTTCCTGAGCAGTTTTGTCATAAGCTCTAGTTGCTTGTAAAATGTCATTTAATAATGTGTACATTAGCCATTTAAATAAATTGTATTTGTAAAAAAAAAAAACACTTGCAGATATAATTTTGTTTTTCTGGAGTCGATGACAAATATAGTTTTGGCGTTTTTCGAGTTCGCAATTTAACAGTTATTTATTCTGGATCCCTCCACTTGGTTGTTTTTGCCAAGCTCTCAACCCACACGTTCAACTCCCCCCCACACACACTTTCTCTGACATTTCTCCAGCTGACCCTTTGCAGCCTGCTCATCTCCCTCCACACTCTAGATCAGGGTGTTCATTTTTTTCTGTTCCAGCATTGAAACTATAGAGAAAATAAATCCTTGCTCACTGGTGACCACAAATCTATTCTCTCCACCTTCTCCCAGACTCGGTATGCTGTTCACCATCACTTTCATTTTTTTTAATTCTGGTAATAACGACAGAATATGAAATTTGCCATCTTAACCATTTTTAAGTTCAGTAAGATTAAGTGTATTCACACTGTTGTGCAGCAGATCTCCAGAAGTCTTTTATCTGTAAAACTGAAACTCTATATCCATTAAGCAATAACTCTGCACTACTCCATCCCCAATCGCTGGCAAACGCCATTCTACTTTGTTTTCTGTAGATGGTTTTGGGTAGGATGGACATTTTTATTACATTGATTCTTCCAATCTGTGAACAAGGAATGTCTTTCCGTCTTTTGGTGTCCTCGTTAATTTCTTTCAGTAGTGATTTGTAGTTCTCATTGTAGAGATCTTTCACTTCCTTGGTTAGATTTATTTCTGTGTATTTTATTTCTTTATTTTCTTGGTGACTATTGTAAATGGGCTTACTTTCTTGATCTCTCTTTCTTCTAGTTTGTTTTTGGAGTATTAAAACACTACTAATTTTTATATATTGATTTTTTTATCTTGAAACCTTACTGAATTTGTTTATCAGCTCTAAGAGTTTTTCAGTAGAGTGTCTTGGGCTTTATATATATAGCATCATGTTATCAGCAAACAGGGAAAATTTGATTTCATCTTTTCCTGTTTGGATGCCCTTTATTTCCTTCTCTTCTCTGATTGCTCTGGCTAGTACTTCCAACACTATGTTGAGTAGGAGTGGTGAGAGCAGGCATCCTTGTCTTGTTCTTGATCTTAAAAATTATCACCCCATTCAGGATGATGATGGTGGTGGGTTTGTCCAGTATGGCTTTTATTTTGTTGAGATACCTTTCTTCTATACTTCATTTGTTGACAGTCTTTATCATGAAGGGATGTTGAATTTTGTCAAATGTTTTTTCTGCATCTATTTAGATGATTATGTGGTTTTTATTCTTGACTTTGTTGATGTGGTGTATTTTATTTATTGACTTGTATATGTTGAACCATCCTTGTATTCCTGAAATGAATCCCACTTGATCATGGTGTAAAATCTTTTTTACGTGTTGCTGTATTATGTTAGATAGTATTTTATTGAGGATTTTTGCATCTAAGTTCATCAAGGATATTGGCCTTTAGTTTTCTTTTTGTTGTATCTTTGTCGGGTTTTGGTATTAGGTTGATACTGGCTTCATAGAAAGAGTTTGGGAGAATGGTTTCTGTTTCAATTTGGGGGGATAATTTGGAAAGAATTGGTATTAATTTCTCCTTAAAGGTTTGATAGAGTTCCGCAGTGAAGCCATAAAACCCTGGGCTTTTCTTTGTTGGAAGACTTCTGATTAGTTCTTCAATCTCATTGCTCATTATTGGTCTGTTCAGTTTTTCTGTGTCTTCTTGATTCAGGCTTGGTAGTTTGTATGTGTCCAAAAATTTATCCATTTCCTCCAGGTTTTCAAATTTGTTGGCATATAGTTGTTCATAGTAATCTCTAATGATTCTTTGTATTTCTGTGGTATCAGTTGTGATATCTCCTTTTTCATTTCTGATTTTTGTTATTTGGGTCTTCTCTATTCTTTTTTTTAGTTAGACTGGCTAGTGGCTTGTCTATTTTGTTTATCTTCTTGAAAAACCAACTTTTTGTTTCATTGATTTTTGTATTGTATTTTTGTCTCTATTTCATTTAGTTCTGCTCTGATTTTAATTATTTCTTTCCATTTACTAACTTTGGGATTGGATTGTTCCTGTTTTTCTAGTTCTTTATGTTAGGTTGTTTATTCAAAGTCTTCCTGTTCTCTTGATGTAAGCATTTGTTGCAATAAACTTTCCTCTTAGTACTGCTTTAGCAGTATCCCATAGGTTTGGGTAAAACGTGTTATTATCATCAGTTTTGAGAAATTTTTTGATTTCCTGTTTGATTTCTTCTTTAACCCATATGTCATTCATGAGCATGTTGTTTAATTTCCAAATATTTGTGTGATTTCCAAAGTTTTGTTTGCTATTAATTTCTACTTTTAATCCATTGTGGTATGAGAAAGTGCATGACATGATTTCAATTTTTTAAAAATTTGTTGATGGGCCGGCCTGGTGGCGCACTGCTACAGTGCGCCGCTTGGGAGCACGGTGGCGCTCCTGCCAAGGGCTTGGATCCCACATACAGACCGGTTCCCGCTCACTGGCTGAGCGAGGTGCGGGCGCGACACCGAGGGTTGCGATCCCGTTGCCAGTCCCGGTCCGGTATGGGCGCAACACTGAGGGTTGCGATCCGTTGCCGGACACGAAAAAAGACAAAAAGGAAAAAAAAAATTTGTTGATATTTGATTTGTGACCTAATAGGTGATCTATCTTAGAGAATGTTCCATGTGCTGATGAGAAAAATGTATATTCTCTAGTTGTTNGACACTGAGGGTTGCGATCTGTTGCCGGACACGAAAAAAGACAAAAAGGAAAAAAAAATTTGTTGATATTTGATTTGTGACCTAATATGTGATCTATCTTAGAGAATGTTCCATGTGCTGATGAGAAAAATGTATATTCTCTAGTTGTTGGGTGAAGTGTTCTCTATATATCCATCAAGTCCAATTAGTCTAAAGTATAGTTTAAATCCTGTGTTTCCCTGCTGGTTTGTTGCCTAGATGATCTGTCCAAAGCTGAGAGGATGGTGTTCAGGTCCCCAACTATTACTGTATTAAAGTCTCTCTCTCTCTCTCTTTAGGTATAATAATGTTTGCTTTATAAATTTGAGTATACCAATTTGGGAGCATGTATATTTATGATTGTTATGTCTTCTTGGTGGATAGATATCTTTATCATTATATAATGTCTTTCTTTGTCTTTTGTAATTGTATTTAGTTTAAAGTTTACTTTATCTGATATAAGTATAACTACTCTTGCTCATTTTGGTTTCCTTTTGTGTAGTATATCTTTTCCCTCCTTCCACTATTAGTTCATGAGAGTCATTACAGATGAGGTGGGTTTCTTTTAGGCAGCATATAGTTGGGTCTAGCTTTTTAATCCATCTGACCAATTTTGAGTGGGGAGTTCAACCCATTAACATTTAGTGTTGCTATTGAAAGGTATTGTCAAACTCCTGTCATTTAATTGCTTTTATGTGGTAGTTTTACATAACTTTTGATCCATTCTTTCCCTGTTGTTCTTTGACTTCAGAGTTTGTTGGTTTTTTTGAGGTGGTACAGTATAGTTTTTCCTCTTTCTTATTTGTCTGTGTGTTCTATCAGTGGGATTTGTTCTTCCTAGTGTATTCATGGTGGTAACTATTATTATTATTATTATTATTATTATTTATTGGATTCTAGGTGCAGAACTCCCTTGTGGGTTTCTTGTAGGGCTGGTTTTGTGGTGCTGAATTCCCATAGTTTTTGTTTGTCTGGGATATACACTATATCTCTTTCATATCTGAAGGGTAGCCTGGCTGGGTATAGTATTCTTGGCTGGCATTTATTTTCTTTTAGTACTTTAAATGTATCATCCCATTCTCTTCTGTCCTTTAGGGTTTCTGCTGAGAAGTCTGCTGTTAATCTGAGGGGACTCCCCTATAGGTGACTCAATGTTTTTCTCTTGCTGTTTTTAGGATTCTCTCTTTGTCTTTAACTTTTGCCAGTTTAACTACAATGTGTGTTGGAGTTGACCTTTTTGGATTGAATCAATCTTTTGGGGTGGGATCTTTGAGCTCCTTGAATCTGGAAATCCATTTCTCTACCACTACCAGGGAAGTTTCTACTATTATCTTGTTGAATTGGTTTTCAATACCTTGTTCTTTTTCTCCCCTTTCTGGAACACCCATGATGTGGATGTTTGTGTGCTTGAGCCTGTCTGATAGCTCTCAAAGATTTTCTTCATTTTTTAAAA
>NW_007738108.1:20745-24504 GCF_000696425.1 Galeopterus variegatus
CCAGTTTAACTACAATGTGTGTTGGAGTTGACCTTTTTGGATTGAATCAATCTTTTGGGGTGGGATCTTTGAGCTCCTTGAATCTGGAAATCCATTTCTCTACCACTACCAGGGAAGTTTCTACTATTATCTTATTGAATTGGTTTTCAATACCTTGTTCTTTTTCTCCCCTTTCTGGAATACCCATGATTTGGATGTTTGTGTGCTTGAGCCTGTCTGATAGCTCTCAAAGATTTTCTTCATTTTTTAAAATTCATTTTTATTTTTTCTTGTCTGCTTGTGTTACTTCGAAAACACAGTCTTCAAGATCAGAAATTCTTTCTTCTGCTTGCTCTAGCCTGCTGCTAAAGCTCTCAAATGTTGATTTTATTTCATTGAATGAGTCCTTCAGTTCCAAGAGTTCTGCCACATACTTTTTTTTACAGCATTAATTACTTTGTAGATTTCCTCCTTCATATCTTGGATTGTTTTTCTCAGTTCATGGTGTTGTTTATTTGACTCTTATTTATCTCATTAAGTTTCCTTACGATTGTTGGTCAGAATTCTTTTTCAGACACTTCAAGGGTTTCTTGTAGATGGGGGTCTTATATCTGGGTTACTGCTTTCCTTTGGTGGTGTTGTAGTTTCCTGTTTTCTTGTTTTTTCATATGTTTGGTCATCTGGTGGAGCAGTTGTTTCTTCAGTTACTTGAATGTCTTTTGAGGAGAGAGAATCTCCCCTATAGATTTGTTTGATGTTGTCTGTTGGGTGGGATGTTTCAGTTTTGATTCCAGGTAGACTCTATACTTCCAGAAGTTTCAGAAATACTCAGGTGTTCTGGGTACAGTCAGCAGACTGGAGGGTCCTGACAGGTGTGGTGCAACAGAGGGTGACAGGGGCTGTGTGGAGTGGGGTTCCTGGTACTGTGGCCTAGCAACACTAATCTCCCATAATGGGAGCTGTGAGACATGCATTTCCAGAGGCTGTGGCCTGGTGGTGCAAGATTCCTGTCACTTAACCACATGAGGCAGGACTACAGAGGGTGTGGCTGGGCAGAGGCCATGTGGGGCGGTGCCCTTGTGGCAGCTGCCTAGTGGCTAAAGGCTTCTGTGATAGAGAACATGCAGGGCAGGGCTCCGTAGGCTGTTGCCAGGAGCTTGGACTCTTGCGTTGGAAGATACATGGGAAGGAGGGGGCTTCTGGGGCTGCTGTCCAGCAGTTCAAGACTCCTGGGGTGGGAGCTGCAAAGGGCAAGGCTCCCAGGGCTGATCCTGAGCCTCTGAGACCTCTTGCTAGGAAAGCTATGAGGGCCAAGGCTGCCGTGGCTGGTACAGGACTGTTCAGGCCTCTCCTGGCGAAAGCTGTGAGGGGTGAAGCTCTTGGGGCTGGTGCCGGGCTGCTGAGGCCTCTCCTGGTAAGAACCATGAGGGGTGGGGTTCCCAGGGTTGGTGTAGAGGTGCTCAAGTCACTTCCAGCAGGAGCCACAGGGGTAGGGCTCCTGGGGCTGGTGCCAGGCCACAGAGGACTCTCCTAGAAGGAGTCGCAAGGGGTGAGGCTCCTGGGGTAGGTATAGAGTCTCTCAAGTCACTCCTTGGGAAAGCAGTAGGGGGCAGGGCTCCTGGAACTAGTGCCGGGCTGCAGGGGGGCCTCTCCTGGCAAAAGCCGTGAGGGGCGGGGCTCCCAGGGATGGCGTAGATGTGCTCAGTTCGCTCCCGGTGACAGCCTCGAGGGGCGGGGCTCCTAGTGCTGCTGCCAAGCTGCTGGGCCCCTTCCTGTGAGAGCTGTAAGGGGCAGGACACACAGAGCTCATGCCGAGCTTCTGTGGTCTCTAGTGGCAAAAGCCTCAAGGGGAGGGACTCCAGGGATGGCTGCTCACAAGCCCCAGCCTCCTGGCATGGAAGCCGTGTGGGTGGGGCTCTGGAGGTTGCAGGGGAGGGGCACTCCAGTGTTGGGGGCTAGGAGCTATGCAATGGCCATGGCTGGATCTGCCTGGCCTACAGTTCCACCAGCTGGGGCTGGGGCTGTAGGTGGCATGGGCCGTGCAGTGGTGTGTGTCAGAGGGAGCAAGAGGAACTCCTGTAGAGGTAGATGGATCCCTGCTTGGGGGCCAGACAATGGCGCTGGTGATGTCTGTGTGGTGAGGGAAGGCTAGGGCAGGAGCAATCAGGGGTTCCCACTGGGAAGTGCTCCAGCTGCGTAGACTCTTGTCTCAAGGGAGATTTCTTCTGTGCTGGTTTCTCCTATCCACTCTCTGCTCTGGATCTCTTCTGCAGGAGAACTGCATTGTGGGCACCTCTAGTCCACCATCTTGACCCCCTGTATCAGCATCCTCTGCATGGTGCCAGGCCAAAGAGCTTCTCTTGACCAATAACTCCTCCAAAAGTCCCTCCAGTAGCTGGAAGTTGTCCACATACAGTCACCTGCCCCCAAATGAACAAACTACTAGGTCCAGGCCAGTGAAATGAGCAGACAACAGGCCTGAGTTGCCTGTCCATCCTTGGAGCTGGGGTAGGATTGATCTACCCAGACAGTTTTCAAGTGGGACGATTTTTGTCCCCATACCCCCCCCCCCACACACACACACATAGGACATTTGGCAGTGTCTGGAGAGATTTTTGGTTGTTACAACTGGAGGAGAGGAATGCTACTGGCATCTATTGGGTAGAGGCCAGAGACATTGCTAAACATCCTACAATTCACAGTACAGCACCCTCAAAAAAGAATTGTATGGTCCACAATGTGAATAGTAACAATGCTGAGAAACCATAGTCTAGCTGAACCACAAGAAACCACAGGAAAAAGGGGATTTCCAATGGAAAAATCTGGGGGCAAATTCCAGATGAACGGATAGCAAGAAATATCCACCATTCCCTCCACCTGAGAACAAATCCTCTCCCAAACCACCATGTTTCTCTTTTAAACTCTCTCTCCTCATTTACCATGACATTTTCTGAAAGATCAGTTGACCTTAGCTGACTCAAACATTTCAGTCATTCATTCAATAAATTATTACGGAAATCCTTCATTGTGATAAGCACTGTTTTAGGTCATGGGATATAGTAGGGATAAACTGACATGTCCTCCTGCAGCTTTTATTCTAAGGGAGAGAGAAGGACAATAGTCAGATTGCCCGATAGTAATAACATGAAAAAATAAGTACAATTTCTTAAGTTACATAAAGCAGGGAAAGAGAAATGGAAGTTCTGAATGGATGTGCCACTCTAAATAGTGGTCAAGGAAGGGTTCATTGATCAAGTCACATTGGAGCAAAAGAACTCAATGAGATAAGGGAGAAGGCCATGCAGATAGGTACCTGAGCAAAGAGCACTTTAAGCAAAAGGAACATAAAGTGGAAAGAGCTGATGAGGAAGTATGCCTGCTTTATTTGGAAAAATAACTTGTTTGCATGCTGATGGTAACATCCAAAAGGGGAGACATGATGGTGCTGGGGAGAGAGAATTAGTGAAGTGACATCCTTGAGCAAGAGAGAGCAGACTGAATCTAGTGCACGAGAGGAGAGGTTATGCACAGGTAAGTGTGTGAACACGATGACTATACTCACAGGAGATAAAGGTTATTTGGGGGTGTGATGGTAGAAGTCTGTGGATGTTCTCATTGGTTGCTTCTATTTTCTCAGTGAAAAAACAGCAAAGCCACAAACAGAGATTAAGGTTGATGGAGGAAGTGTCAGAGTTCAATGTCGAAATAAAAACATGAAATAATCATTTAGGAGAATGGAGCATTAAATGGACTAGACAAATAATAGGGGTAATGCCAAGC
>NW_007738108.1:25150-28097 GCF_000696425.1 Galeopterus variegatus
AAGACTAGTCACTGTGTAAAAATGACTATTTTTCTCCAGCTACATTCACTTTTCGTGGGTACGGGGACAAGATAATGGAGAATTGACTGTAAGCAGGATTGTTTTGTCTAATATGATAAAATGAGAGAAGGGGAGGGAGCTGAGTGTGTGCACAAGACAGTGAGCACATGATGGAGCATGGGATTCAGCCTGGTGAGGATGAAGGTGAAGATGCACAGGAGGTGAGAGACCAGGAGGTGGAGGTAGGATCGATGGGCTGCAGGTACTGAGGGTGACAAACATCAGTGGACTCAGTTTCAGGGGCTAGAGGTGAACTAGGAGGGTAGAACTGGTAGATGGAGATTGGGATGGTTGAAATTATGGCAGGTTTGCAGTTATTATGACAGTTCCCGGGGTACAGATGTGGACATCAGTGGCACAGTAGAGTGAAGGACAAGATCATTGGCAGAGAAGAGGTCAAGGCACTGGAAGGCAGGGTATGGAAATACCATTGCTGTGAATATTGAAATCACCAAGGATTGTGACGGGGTAATAGTGGAGAAGACGTTCAGGAGCCAGGAGCTGAAACCTTCAAGGAATGAGGGGAGCAAGAAGATGCTAAGAGATGAGTGCAGAAGACGTGGGAAGGAGCGGCTATTCTGGCAGTGTGTGATGTAAGGCCGGGGCAATGAATCTTCTCTCCTATTCCCCTTTCCTCTCCCACTACAATCTGGCTGCTTCTTCCATTGATTGTTCTGTTGAGATTAGCTTGGAAGGATGATATCAGATCCTTGAAAAGAATAGTATTGGATGTATTGTGTGATAAGATAGAGTCTTGGGAGAGAGCCTAATGGAAACTAATGAAAAGTAAGAAACGTACCTGGCCTTTGGAACTACCTTTCTCAACTAGAAAGGCAGGAGCTGAGACTTGAGTAAGAGGGACAGATGAATTAGAGAAGTGTTCTGGAATATTTGAGTGAGCTGAGGCTATGCATCCCGAGTGATATAGGTTTATGGACCACATGTGGGTCTCCACTGGTGAAGCTGCACTGAGAGAAGAAGAGTTTTCCATCTTGACCATCTTTACTCCACCATGAATCACAGTTATGCCTGGTGGAGAAAAGAGCTAACACATTTACTAATGTATCTGCTACGGTATCTTTTCAACCCTCATCTGTTCCCTTTTGCAGCGTTTGATATTTAGAGTTACTCCACTCTCCACACAGCTCATTCCAACTCCAGCATTAGAAATAACTAACTCTTGTTTCCACCAATCTGTAAGTCTGAGGTTCTTCTCTTGGGGGCCCTTGACCTCCAAAGGTCCATGGCGAAAGCTGTATTTTAATGTAACTGGCTTTCTTTATAATCCTATATGCTTTATTTTATGCATTAAAAACATAGTCCTGAGAAGGGATTCATAAGCTTGACCAGCCAGCAGAGGGGTGTACAGGTTACACAGACATGTTAAGGACCCTGCATGGATGTGGCTCTCGTCTTTCCATTCTGATCTTCCTTTTGTTTGTTCTACAGGTTGTCCCTTGACAGTCTCCTCAATTCCTTTGATTTTGACCATCTCCCATCCATTCCCTTTTTCGAAAGTCCTCTTGTTGTGCCTTTCTGGAAGTCCAGCCTCATAGTCAACAAATTGCCTATATTCCCAACCTGTACCTAAACATCCCCCCACCTCATGTATTCTACTACCAAGTATTTCTCATTTAAAAGAAAAAAAGAAAAGAAAAAGGCCTCTGATGCGCTCCCTTGATGGAGCTACCCTCCCCCACCCACTAGTTTCCTATTGCTGGTTTAACAAATTACCTTTGGCTTAAAATGAATTTATTCTTTTAGAATTCCAGAGAGGTCAGATATCCAAAATGAGTCTTACAGGGCTAAGACCAAGGTGCTGGCAGGACTGGTTCCTTTTGAAGTCTCCAGGGGAGAGTCTCTTTCTTGCCTCTTCCAGCGTCTAGGGGCGCCGGCATTCCTTGGCTCATGGCAGCAGCTCTGACCTCTGCTCTGGTCTCTGCTTTCTCCTACTATTATCTACTGCCTGACTCTTATATAAGGACCCCGTGATTACATCAGACCCACCTGGGTTATCCAGGTGCTACTCCCCATCTCAAGATCCTTCATTTAAATCTGCAAAGTCCCTTTTGCCATATTAGGTAACACTCATAGGTTCTGGGGGTTAGAATGTGGACATCTTTGGGGGGATATTATTCAGCCTACCACACACCCCATTCTCTCATCCTTGAATTCTTAACCCCCTGCCCTAAATTTGTCCTTCTCCCATGTTTCTTATTAACATAAGTAGCACCATCATTCATTTTTAATCCTGGGGCTATATCTTGATTTCTTCCTTTTTCTCACCACCAGCTTTAATAGAGGAAATGAACAAATTCCAATGCCTGAGCAAGTCCAGTACATGCCGTCACCAACATCATCCTTGTTAACTGTCCATTTTATCTCCCCAGTCAAGGCTACCATCAAATCTCACTTGGATGATGGCAAAAGCCTCCTTACTGGTCTCCCGCGTCCACTATCGCCCTGTTCTAATCTAGTCTCCATTCTGTGCGCGGTGTTATATTCTAAAAACGTGAAGTTTATTAAACGCTCCCTTTAATCAATCTTCCAGTGGCGTGGCATACCTCAGTTCAGCATAAGGAAGCCGGTTCTTCGCATTCTCTGTACACCGTACACACCGCCTGCAACTGCCCTCAACACAGAGCAGGTGTTGCATGAGCTGCCCACGCGGGTCCCTGCAAAGGGCAGGTCAGGGGGCGTTGGAGGTTCAGCCGCGCGCACCCACCGCCGCCGCCTGGGAGCGCAGGTCCCCACCCGGGTGTCAGATTCTGCTCCTGTACCTGGGTCCCTAAGGTGGTCTCTGGGAGCGAATTTCCTTAGAAACAAGCAAATGGGAAGTCGGCTAGACTTTGCCCATTAAGGGGAAGCTGCGGTCAAAAGCTTTGCC